>NW_009218979.1:82489-84255 GCF_000690835.1 Fulmarus glacialis
AAATAATGAGAAAATAATCTTCTAACATAACTTAATAAAGGAACTTACATAGTAATTACCTTTAACTGAAAGAAAAGCCACAAGTAATTTGACATGAAAATATCACCTTCCAAGCGTTACTGAAGAACCAGTTTTCGACTTCTGACATCCACCTGAAGTCAGTTGGAGTCGTGCATACAGATGCTTCTATTTTTATTGCTGACTCAAGAGAAAATAATCTTCTAACATAACTTAATAAAGGAACTTACATAGTAATTACCTTTAACTGAAAGAAAAGCCACAAGTAATTTGACATGAAAATATCACCTTCCAAGCGTTACTGAAGAACCAGTTTTCGACTTCTGACATCCACCTGAAGTCAGTTGGAGTCGTGCATACAGATGCTTCTATTTTTATTGCTGACTCAAACCCAGAGATTCCTACTCGCTTCATAGGCTGTCTGTACTCAGACCATTATGGGTCATGATTATAGGCAAAATAAAGAAAACTAACAGAATTTGTCCTAAAGTGTCAGAGTCCTGAGGGTATTCAGAGACTTTCCCAGTCATGCCTATTCTCTCCCAGGGCTTCCCCCCACCTCTGCCCATGGACCAGGACCCCCTTTCAGCCCAGCCTAAGGCCATCAGTTCCTTGCCTGGTAACAGTCCAGTGTGCGGCCCAGAGTTCATGCTTTAGCTCATCAGCCAAGGTGAAATGCAAAAAATGTAACCTGTTTCATATAGGCAATGTATTACGTGAGTAAAGTGACTGCTTATGTAAGATTTCACCTGCTGACTGTATAATACAAGCTAGGGAGGTACAAATCACTGAGTTTAAGCAATTACATCTCACACAGTTCTTCAGAGAGATGTAAAAGCCAAGTAAATTAAGTTTCCAAGTTGAAGATATTTTTCCCTTTTAATTATGCATATTTTATCATGGCAAGACCAGAATTTCAGGGAATTCTGAGTAACTGTGGATGATCTTCCCAGAGACTCAATCAGTTACATGCAGAAAGAGAAATGGGAATGTCCCCTGTAAGCAGCACTGATTTATTCAGAATTCAAATTAAATTGGTTATGAAAGTCAGAAATACATTAGTGAAGATTAACAATAGAACCCTAAGGATCCTGAATAACTGAATTGGAAATATGAGAATGATTGATGCAGCAATGGTAACAAAAGCCCTTCTGAGAAAAGAAAACTCCCGGTGTTATTATGGAGAATGAGAAGGGCAGTGAACCACATATCGAACCCCAAAGCCTCCATGTCACTTGTTAGGAAGCAGCTGGAGGCAGCTAATTCCACACAAAGGCAAGTCCCTTGGCTGACATTCTGTAATAGTGACTTGGATGCAATTCTTTTTTGGAAAGCTTTCAAATAATGGATTTTTATGATTTCAGAATTTTATTTTTCCATAATAAGATGAGTACAAGCAAGCAAAAGCAAAGAACTAAACAAAGCATACAGTCAATAAGAAAATAACCCACAGTTTTCTATTACAGATAAGTAAATTTTCTGTACTGCTGCATTCTGGAAAACAGTCTTAGCAGAATCCAGGAAACTAGATTTGATTCTAGTGCCTTTCGAAATGAGGAGCTAAGTACATGTTTCAGTATAATTTTTATGGCTAAGAGGAGAGATTAATATTCAGAACCCAAGAATATAAACCATGAAGTTCAAAACTGAAGTCCTTTCTCAGATACTCAAGCTTGGCTAAGATGCCAAGTTTGGGAGGTGTTTTGCCTCTCTGCGTTGGTTTCCCTTTCATAGAATCATAGAATCAT
>NW_009218980.1:0-2841 GCF_000690835.1 Fulmarus glacialis
ACCTAAATGATTCTATGATTCTATAAAGTGGGAAATAAGAAACACAAGACTGCAAGCTCTTGTCAGACAGTTACATATTTGTATTGTTCCTAGTTTTGTGGGACCCAGGTTCATGACTCAGAGCCTTGCATCCTCATGCAACATTAATGAATTTAAAGTATAAAGTTAGTCTTAAGCCCTAATTTTCCGCTGCTTAGTCACAGTTTCCATCTCGGTTGTATGTTATAGCCAGCAGCTGATTAACAGCATAGGCATGATTAACACATAGGCAACAGTTCAGAAAAACAAAGTCTAATCCAAATCAGACTGAGACACCTTAAGAATCTAGGTTTCAGGCAAAAACTCCGTAGGTGCTTACAACCATGTTTTTTGGGCTTACTTAGTGGTTTCAGAAGGAAGTCAGCTCAGCAAAGAGGTATCTCCTTCTTTTGGGATCAGGAGACCAAGCATCCAAATACTATGCCCTCTGATGAGCTCTGCTGTCTAGTCCTGAGCTGAGCTGTCTAATTATCCTGCGCTGATTTGTGTATGGTACTAATCTTTTACACAGTAGCCTGATCATTAAGAAGCTTCCTAGAAGTGAGGGTAGCAGTGGTCAGGTCTGTATCATAATGAGAGGTTAAACTATCTGTGAGAGTATGAGGTTATATTTTTATTTTAACTCCATGCCTCTGTTCCCCCAACTGAGATCTCCTGCTGAGCTGGTTTTAGAGGAAAGGGTTCAAGTGCTTACCTCTGACCAGCTTACACAAAATCCGCATCTCCTTGTCTTTTAGTTGTCTGACCTAAGTGAAGAAGAAAAGCTGTGTCCTGTTGACATGAGTGACCATCATCCCTGTCCCATGTGGTTTCCAAGGACCCAAGACAGGGTTTCATCCCAAACCAACAGAGAGGCAAAATGCCACGTAGGGAAGACAAGCAGAAAGCATACGTTATAACAGCAGTCTGGCAGGGTGCGAAAGACAATGTGGATTCCCAGTCTTAGCTAAGGGTCCTTCTCAACAGTGAGATTGGACCAAGCCGGTTGGCTGGACTGAACCTACAATTCGGTACATGTAGTGGTAGAAAGCTCTTTGCCCCCTGCCTTTATCATGAAGACATATTGACTCTTGCATGCCTAAAGTCCTTATGTCACACCTGTGCTTTAGTGAGGTCAACAAGTAAGGTCCATCCTTATCCAGCATACACATCCAAAAAGCCAGGCAAGACATCCCCCTGCAGCCCGAGTCTGGCTGCTCCCAGGGTGGCTCAGAAAGCCCCGAAGTTCCTGGGAGGTCTGATCTCCAGGGACTTGTGTGCTTGCAGGTCCCATCAGCAGGAGGGAGCACTATCTGTCCAGTGCTCTGTGTGGGAGTCCTCACTTTTCCCTCCCACTGAAAGGCAGCTGCTGGCTTTTGAAGGGTTCGTACATACTACCTTAAGGCAGTCATTGACAGGGAACTGAATTCTCCACCTCCCTTTTCCCAGGAGCGCATCCTGCTGCCTGCCTGGAGCCAAGCTGCCTTTTGCTTCCTGTTCTGATAACTCCAGGAATTACGTTCTTGGTTGCACGAGGTCCCAAGAGCTATTGCAGAAAGAGTGGAAAATGTTCTTTAACATGCTTTCCTTCTGTCCCCATAGGAAGATGTCTAAGTGAGTAGTTTCACACCTTGACCACCACCTTCACTGAGACCTAACCTTCACCTGGAGACAGCACTGCTCATGAAACACCTTCTTCTGGGCCTTTTGGGGGCTGTGGTTTAGACCCTCGCTGGTTGATGTACTGACTCCCTGTCCAAGCCTCCTAATTCTGCATGCTGTACAAGCAGAATTTGGGCAACGCTGCTCATTCACAGAGCTGGCTGACAGATTTTAAGCATTAGAGATTAAAGTATCACAAAGCACAGAAATCTGCCATGTCGTCTGTCCCGAACGCCCTTGTTCAGTACATGAATGTTTCATATTAGCAGTGATAAACAGTTTGCTTTCCAAATGAGAATTGAAGTTCTCTTGGGTGATGCCTAAACATCGCATTAAAGGCCTAAATTTTAAAGATCCTGGTATTCCCACTAAATCCAAGGGATGTGATGCTCATCATTTTTATAAAGACTGGAGCATTAGGGCTAAATAGGAACCCCACTGTGAAAATCAGTCCCAGAAGTGGAAGAGAGGGTTGATATTAATTAGATTTAAAAAAAAGAAGAAAAAGAAAACAACCAGTTTCTGTACTGCACCCTTTTGTTTATCTTGGTCTTTATACAGTATGGTAGACAGGAATGAAAAAAGCTCCGATTTCTTGTTAGTGTTCCATGCTAAACACTTTTCTTTATCTTTGTTGTTCATAGCAATTTATTGTTTTTCTTCTTAGAAATACATATGTGAAATATCCCGTAAGGTTAGACCTCATTACTCTGGAACAGGAGGTATATTGTGCTGTGGTTTCTACGCACAACAAAGTAGACACCCAGTGTTTGACATAGTGTGATTCCATTATAAGCCTGTAAACCACTGTAATCCCAACACCTGCCTTCCTAAAATGCATGCATGATAATCTAAAACACTTTCACTGTTTCTTCGGTCACTTTCTGGAAGTGGAATATGCCAAGGAGGCACCTTCAGAGGAAGAGTTTTGAGTATCACTTAACATCTTCAGAGGCATCTTGAAGAATTGGTCTTGTTCCAGGGACTGTGTTGAAGCATATTTTGTTGAAATGGTCTGGAGTTACCCAGGGGCAAGGGAATAAGGTCTGTACATGAGGATAAGACAAGGAAGACTAATTACACTCCTGGGAAATCCTGGCTTGGATGATTATATTGTCAGAATCATTGATCTTAGTTTTGCTATCCCTCTCTTGAGAGGGA
>NW_009218980.1:2872-6627 GCF_000690835.1 Fulmarus glacialis
TACATTATAAGCTAGAGAAGGAATGATACTAAAAATCATTTTCTTTATATAAATAACTATGATGGGAATTGGGTGCCAAAGAATGTTTGCTTCCAAGTGAAAAGGAAAGTGTGTTATAAAGGGAAAAGGTATATATTTTGTTTAGTGCCTGCAGGATTTAATCATAACCCAAAGGTGCCAATTGTATTTATTTTATGGGACTAACATCTGTGTTCTGCAATGTAATGGGGATTTCAGGTTCAATGTGAAAAAGCTCTGTTTATTTTTCCACTAACGTAGATTATTCCCTTGTTTGTGCTAATTGCCCCTCTGTGCATATGGTCCGTATTGTCTGACTCTTGCACTAGATAACTTCATTTGTGCTGTGCTAGTCTCAAACACACCTGCAAAAACCTGTAACAGCTTTTAAAGCTGAAGATGTTTCCCTAGCTCCCTGTAGCACAACAGTCACGACTACCTGAGGTACCATCCTGAAAGATAGGGTAATTACAGCTGAATATACAGAGGGAAGGAATGCAGTGGTAGATAAAATACAACCATTTAAGTATGTGGAGCAATCTGGGCCAAATAGCAGTGGTTAATGTCATCGACCTTCTGGAATTACACAGTTATTCCTACCAGCTCCTTTCTTATTATTTTAACATACACAGTGCTGTGGGTTTAATCTAGTTTAACAAATAAAATATTTATTTTGTTTGGAATGAAACCTTCCTGCCCTGGATTTTGCAATTCCTAAAATACCTTACACTGGACATGAGCTGAAATGTGGGTTGGATAAAGTGGTATGTTTTGGTCTGGGAGAAGATTGCCTAACAGCTGCGTGCAAGGCTAGTTCTAACTGGGAATGCAAGATGCCCAGGACTTAAATTTTTGTTTGTTTTTTGGGTTGTTTTTTTTTGAGGCACTATTTGTGTGATGGATTTAGTTATGAATGCTAACAGCTCTCTAGGAAAAATCCAAAAGCACGCAGAACGGGGTCTACACATGATGAATCCTAAAATTCTTTATCACAGGATTGTTATTCACTCTTTCACTCTAAAACCTGAAAATGCCAGTTTCTCTGACCTGATGATGCTGCTTTGCATCATTCTGACAGCTCAAAGCAGGCTTAACCAGCCAATTGAGGATTCCATTTTTAAGGCTATAATGACTCCTATGATAACCTGCTCTGGCTGTTGTCTCAGGGTCAGGGTATGACATGTTGACTTTCTTCTAATTCCCTGCCTGCTAGAACAGCCTTCTGGGGTCAAAGGCATTAGATGTAAAATGAGAGGAGCTGAGGCTGCTGTAATTCCCACCAAGTATCACTAATGTAGGGAGAGAGGGTTTTTTTAGTAGTCCCTTTCATTTCTTCCTATGGCATTGGCCGTTCCTAGGTTTTGCTCTTTTATTCCTCGTCTTTGAGAGCAAAGAGGTACATTTCAGAATGTATGTGAGAGAAAAAGACGTCAGGGTCTGATACTTTATGATAGTGCACTGTCAGACTGTTGTGTGGTCATTTACACCCGTGCTTGAAGTCTTGTGTGCAAGTATGAAAAGAGGATTTTGATGAGGAAGAGCATTTTGTAAGCACTTATGATTAAGGCTATAAATGATCCCATAATGTGCAAAGCCATGCAGACTGAGGCCTGATATCTCCTTCACATGAATAAGTGATTCTTGCTTTTTATTCTGCTCAGCATACACATTTGAGATATTTTCAGTAAGGAGCAAACACATGCTGAAGAAAACCATCTATTTGCATCCTTGTAATCTTTGCACAGCTGTATATCATGATTTCTGATCTATAGAGTTCTGAAATGGATGAATCTGGGACACCTGAAAGTCAGCTGAAGATGTGTAGGCAACGGCTCTGC
This sequence comes from Fulmarus glacialis, assembly GCF_000690835.1. Lineage (NCBI taxonomy): Eukaryota > Metazoa > Chordata > Aves > Procellariiformes > Procellariidae > Fulmarus > Fulmarus glacialis. The sequence goes on from NW_009218980.1 coordinate 4,729, forward strand.
ACAGGCTGCTTCGGTTCATTTCCTGTAATACAAGACTCTGATATGGTTTGTTGATTTGTCATTGTCAAGAAGTGTGCAAGAAGACTAATAAATACAGCCAGGCTGCTTTTCTAATCTCCAGTGTCATCAGTATTGCCCCTTCCTTCCATCTCATGTTATTAATCAGTTTGCAGGTATGTTTTCATGAAAACAGGTTATTCCATGGCACTGAGAATAGATAGTTTCTCAGCTTTCTGATTTTATGCAAGTACGCGTATTCCACAAAGTAGCAGTTTCCCCTTAGCTACTGAACCGTTTAAATTATTGTAGGTGAAGGTACTGTTGCCAGTTTCCTTTGCTTCTCTCTTTTGGTTTTTTTTTTGCACTGCACAAGAAAACAGAATCAACAAGAGTTCAGGGGGGCTTGAGTGGTTTTTTTGCTACTGTAACAGGTCACCATTGAGGTCAGATCATATTCATGAACCTTGAAATACCTATTTGCTAATTCCTTGTGACAGGCAAACAGTAAAAATGAAGGGAGTTGGCTTAAGCTGGAAAACTACATAGAGTTCTCTGACAGTTAAGAATAAAAATGTGGAACTGAGCATCTCTTTGGGCAGGTAGCAAGTCTCGTAAGACCACTTCTCTGAAGTTTGTAGTAGACACCAATTTATGTTAAATGAAGTTAAAATGGTATGCAAATACCCTTTGAATGATATTTTTCTTGTGAAATGTCAAAGTTAAATAGATGGCAAACAGAATAAAAATGTCACAATACTGTTAAAACTCAAAAGAAGTATGAATTGAGTACTGGACAAAATTTTGTGTCTACTTTATTCTTACCAGCTTGTCCATCTTCAGCAAGTACTCTTTTTTAAATGATGGAAAGAAAGAGGACTATTGGGAAGTGCTTTCAGTTGCCTCCTTTTCCATTGCGCACAAAATTTGCATCTCTCTAAAGGACATAGCCATTCGTGCTATTTCCCATTTACATTTTTGAAAGAAAGATGAAGAGGGTCATTCTGAAAGCCTTTGTTTTCTATGTGTCACTAAAAATATGGATATCTTTTTGCCTTCCAGCCTGTTAATTCTGTGACAGATAGCGGTGTTATTTTTAAAGGTAGCCCACCCAGCTCTGCCCCCTTGCGAGAACACCCCGTGTGTGGGTTGGTCAGATGATAACCATGTGGAGCTTTGTGTGGGCCCTTAGTCAAATGGGCGCGAGTATCGTTACTCAAATGAGTATTCATAGCCACTACTTGCTTTATTTTTTTCTAGAGCAGCAACAAAATGGCAGAGACGACAGCTGCCACATCATATACATACACACACTCCTACACAAACTATGCTTTGTACATCAGAAGCAGCATAAATACCATGGCATGTGGCAGTTACCATGGCAACGTGTTTTTTTAATGAATAGCAGATGGAATAGGCATGTAAAACTTACATAAGTTGTTAGTAATTTGTAAGTTACTGCAGACCAGCTACTGCAGTAAACTTTTTGTTTTCACTGTTTCTATTTTTTCCACACACAGTGTTCAGTCACTCCTTTTCTTCCCACCGACTTTACCCTGATCTGGAATATAGGCTATGGTGGTGCATAATAAATAGTAATGGCTAATTTTTTTTTGTGGGTGAGGTTCCACAATACAGACGACACAGGAAATAATACGGCTTAGCACTTTTTAAAAAATTATTTTTACAGAATTATTTTGATGTAGCCTTTAATGGTAATATTATAAGACATTGCAAAAACACAGCAGCTTTCCTTTCTAGATGCAAACTCCTTCTGAATGGATAGTGAGCATTAAAAATGGTACGGACAAGTGAAACTACCTGCATGAAAATTCATGTTTTGATTCACATTCTGACTGTGGTTTGTTAGGAGACAAAAATTAATAATTTAATGATCAGCAG
>NW_009218980.1:6657-23403 GCF_000690835.1 Fulmarus glacialis
AGTAGAATGCTGAAAAAAGGATTCTTCCTCAAAATTTGAGGTGTGAGCTCCTTAGGAGATGTGAATAACAGGCTTGATCTTTATAGGCAAGGTCAGACAATGGTAAAGGCAGAACTGGAGTTAAAATGGAGCTCCCTTGGCAGTCTGAGTAGCTCAGTCACCTTCAGCATTTCCCAGTCACACCATATATAGGACCAAATCAATTATGATTTACGGACCTAAATCCTATTTAAGTGCAGGATAGAAGTTAGGTGCCTACACGTTCCTAAACTTTTTTCTGATCTGGGCTGTGCACCTTGTAAAAGAGGCAGCTTCAAGAGAGATTGACATTAGAAAAGGAATAATGGGAGCAGGTTCTGTCCCAAAAAGGAGAAATGACTTCCCAATAAGTATGTTGTTCAAAGGTAACAAAAGATATTCAAATTACTGGTTTCTGAGCTGCCTCTAGGGAGGGAGTTAACAGACACGTATGGCTAAGATTTTCAGGCAGCTTTAAAGGAGTTTGTACTCTTGACTTTGGCCAGCTACCCTTGGCATTGGATGAGTTTTGGGTGTGAAAGTCCCTTAGGCTCCTCTAATTCTGGGTTACAAGAGTGATCTTGTTCCCCAAGGCCTAACTTTTCAAAACCACTTTTCTGTTCTTTCTCCCTTTGTTTGGAAATTTGGTGCTGGTCTCCCTACTGAGGAATATTCTCCGACATCAGTGTGGGCTTCAGGAAGTGGTGAAGGCTTTCTCTTTTCTTCATGCTGCCCACTGGTTCCTGACAGCTACTCCTGGCAGTACAGGACCTTCATTTTCTGTTCGATGTCACCTATCTTCCTTGTTATAAATCTACTCTTCATTTTCCTTCTGCAACCACTTCTCCGACTGCTCCAACATCAAAAGACCTTACTTGTACTAAATGCTGGCTGGCATTGCTGTTTCTCCTGGACCGACCCACTTGTTCTTCTTGCTGATCATAATAGCGATAGTCACAGAAAGGCTCCTTGCATAACATAGTCGTCAAACAATAGTTTTGTGAGAAGAAACCCACAGTGTCTCTGCTGTCTTCTGGCTGAGACATGTCAGAGCAGTATTTCCACTGAGCCCCATAGTGCTCAGGAATCCTCTTCGTCACCGTTTCATATTTTTATACTCGTTGCAGAGGATTAGGACCAGAAAGAGCAAGGTTATCACAAAAGAGAAAGTAAATAAATCAGGCTCTTCCCTTTTTACTGTTATTGAGAACTCCAAAGTCTTTCTTTTATTCTCCAGGGGTATATTTTCAAAGCAGTAAAATTAAGCACACCATTCCCATGCATTAACCATAACTTAAGATACACAGGTAGATCTATGCTAATAGTTCCTTCTAATGTTCCAGGGGAGTTATAGCTAGGTAAAATGAACACTTGATTTAGGCCTCAGAATTCAAAGTCTTAGAAGTTATTTTCACCCACGAAACGGCAGATAATAGCAATTACTGCAGTCTTCTTATCTCTTTTACCAAATTAACCCTTCATTCTGTGGGAAGCTAAGTGAAAATTAAATGTTCCATCTTCATGATGGTTGCATGTATTTTTAAATTTACATTTTATTAACAGAGTAATTGTGGACTTAAATTTTGTTTAAATGGTATGCTTCATATAACTGCTAAGTAGCTGTTATACAATTGTAGAGAAAGCTTTGCAAGACATTGAGACACTAATGGCTTTTCAACCTCAACAAGACACCTAATATAAAAAGACGTGAGAGCCTTGTAATTAAAACAATCTTCTCAGTGAACTGTTGATATAGAAAACAATCTGCTCTCCTTTACATTTTCCATATTAATTGACTGAAAAATTATGAATAGTACGTTTTGTGAAGGTGCACTTTGGTAATTTTCATGTTATTGAGAGCACTTTAACTCACAGTGCTGCCATGAAATTTTATTGAATATTGCAATTTATCAGTATTAGTGTGAACTAGAAGTATATTGTTAGACGTCTCTATCACTAATTCAGGCGTCCTTCCAGAACTCCTTCAGTAACCCAAAAGCTCTCACCAGAAAAGTGCGTTTTGAGAATCTGACGCCCCAAAGACTTCACAGATCTTGAAGGCAGCAGCTGAATGCAGGATGAGCAGCTCTGGGAGCCTATGTGGCCTGGTTTCCTATGGATTTCTGTCTAGCATATAGATATCCCAGTGTCTAACACGCTGTGAGCTCTTTCCTGAGCTGGAGCATTGAGGGCAGCTGCCTTCACTGTGCATTTTCCAGCTTCCCTGAAGGAGTGAGCTCGGACTGTGTCCTTGCTGGAGTGAGGGCAGTGAAGAGGGAGAAGGAAGTCCTCTCCCCGACTCCTCTATTCCCGTGAAACTTGTTTAACTTGGTACTGTATATCTCATCTAGAATTTGAGTGCATCTGCCTCGTTTTCTCGGGAGACCACATCAGCCATTAAGCCTCTCCTTTCTACAGCAGCACCAGGAACCAGTGTGTCTCGTTGCAGGGCATGGTTAGCTTCCTGCTGTGGCTTCCAGGAGTGGTAGGTGTGGGAGCAGACCATGTGACTGTCCTCTAAAAATCCAAAATAGGTGACGTAAAACACCCAGAAAACACAGAACAGAGAGCAGATATCAGACCACTGGCAAGTCCCCTCTTGTCAATGCAATACCTGTGATGAAGGAATATGACAGGAGGAAGGCAGAGAATAAGTGGAAGTCACCTTGCTTACAATGGATAATTGAGTTCAAATGGCTCATGTTGCACAAGTAAACTTTTGTTAGTATTAAAACCAAAGATTTCCAAGTCGATTAAAGAAATTGCAGCACGCTCACTCAAATCTTTACACATTTCCATGCATGAGGACATGTACATGCTGTCTTATGCCCAACAGCGCGAGTCTCAAGCTAAAATTATCTAAAGGCTAAAAAGAACTGCCTTAAAATGTTAAATTAATTCGTTCATATTAAGGCCTTTGGGTCTTTGCTGAATGTGGGTCACAGTCCAGTTGTCACCATTAAAAAAGTTCAGCAACGGTTTTGCAGCACTAGTGTCAAAAAATATTGTCTGAGACTACCGATGTCAGCAGGGTCTTGTCTGTAAGTTTACTGTGCCTCGCATTGCTCCTTTCCTCCTAAGAACTGTGGAAAACCTCTGTGAATAATTTCGGGTTAAAACTGTTTCCTGCCGTACTCTTCTTCCACATACTTGCCAACATGCCAATAATCAGCATGCTGTTTACTCCCTGATTATACCAGTTACAAGCCGGGCACTCTTCATATGTTGTGCAGTGCGGTGTATCAGTGCTACTTGCTAACTAGTAATTGATGGTGTCACCGAAATGATAGTGGTTTTTCTTCATGCGCATACTTATCAAAGATTCTTTGTATCCACAGATGAATAGTCTCCTAGAAATGAAATAAAACCTGCCTGCTGCATTACGTATGAGGCATTCTGCCATCTCAGTAGGATCTCTGACTCTCAAAATGCTTGCAGTGTCTAATAATTAGATTTGGATAATTCTTTCTCTTCCAGGCATCACGTTTTATTTTAGCAAGTATTTCCCTCCACAGTAGTGCTGTTGAAATTTTGAATTAGGAGAGATACAAAAAGAGCATGTGTGTGTGAGTGTGTGTGTGTGGAAAAACCCTTAAAAATGCTCCTTGGGGTGTGGAGCCTGCCTGGGAAGAAAGAAGTGCTACAAACTTCTCAGTTCTTGATGTACAGTTGCAAAAGGAAATTAGCTCATTTGTAATTTCAGGCAGTCCCCCCATCCCAACACACACACACCATTAATAATGAGTTGAGAGAAAAGAGATCCAGAGTGCACGCCCGCTCAAATAGAGCGTGTACTTAATAGTCCTGTTCGTACAGGGCTCCCCAAACCTGCGCGCGCTGCCTCCGGGGACGCTGCCAGCGCACGGCAGACGGAGCTCTGTGGCACAAGGATGCCATCACCCCTACGCATTCCACAAAATCCTTCCTGAAAAGAATAAATTAGGCTAGAAAGCCACGACGTGATTAGGGAAGACAATGCGATCTTGCTTGGAAAGTGGCAAAATGCGAACGTTCCTCCGCCGTGCGGGTTCCAGCAAATCCTGGTAAAACCATTCAGATTTTCACGCGCTTCGTTACAGTTGCAGGTGCAAAGTCTCCTCGAACCAAATCTTGAAAGGTGTTCGGGTCTAGCACCCATCAGCATTTGATTCAATGAGTTGCAAGAGATCAGTCATGGGCTGGTGGAAATGGGTAAGAAAAAGGGGCAAAATAATGCTGCCTTTGGCTGCGTTGCAGGACATGGGTTTTGGGGGATTCTTTTGAGATACTCTGTGTATATCTCATTGGGAATATCTCAGTTGTTCTCTTGTTATGACAAACTGGTATTTTAGTGCATTTATCAACTATGATTTTTTTTTTTTTAATGAAAAAGCCAGCTTTTAAAGTATAAAGTGTTTGACATTAAATTAGAGGATACCAAACATGTTGGACCCTCTAACACAGATAGCCCTCCATACTCCTCAAATTTTTCCAAGTGTGGTGTACATAAGGAAGAATTTTATAAGTTAAAATTTGGCTATTTATTCCTGTCACAGAAGTTGCCATCTTGACTGTGCTTTTTTTTTCACACTGTACAAACCAGAAAGGCTGTAAGCTAAAACCGGTTTATAGGGGCAGACAACCTAGACGAGACAGTGAATATCCACTGAGAGTCCTGAAAAACAGATTTACAATGACCAGGATAAAATTGCAGGGACCATCAATCTTTACACTTTAAGACAGAGATTGGTCACCAGCTGGGGTCAGAAAGTAATTCATAACCATTACCATCAGGGCTTAGCATTATATAATTTGATGCACTCTGGGTGCTTTATTCTCTTACCCAGAATAGAGAATAGTTTTTCTATATGGATTCCTGTTACGACATTGCAACTTCTCTTTGTACTTGAAAAGAAGCAGGGATAAAATGTGGAAGACCTTGTACAGGAAGCAAAAGAAAGCAAACAATTATTGACAGGAGCAAATGCAGTCAACCCCATCTCCTCAGGTTTTTTCATTCTATTTCATTTAATGTAGACAGCTTTTGTCTTACAATGCTGTTGCATACGCAAATACCCTTAACAGTCCAGGAAACAAGAAAACTAGCTTAATCAAGTCTACTGGTAAATCTACACACAACAACAATCCAAAATAAACACATAAATAGGCACATTAACCTAAGCTCTGGACAAATCACAAATGTGTTAAAATAAATAAGAATTATAATGAAACCAAAAATATATACCACTGCATTAGAAGGGAATTCTATTCTTATGATCTTAAAATATCCCTCTAATTTGAACCATAATGCCCTTAATGCACAAAGAAATCTAACTCCAGCAGATGTGTTAAATTCATGTAATGAAAAGAAGCCCCTTTGTGGATTCACCCTTCGCTGGGACCCGGTTTCTCCACCCCATCCCAACAATTGATGCAAGTTTCAGCCATAACCAACTCAAAGCAAAAAGTGAAAGCCAGCCAGTGCTTGAAGCCAATCGTCTTAACAATAGACAGCATGCCACCATATGGGACAGCTCTTGAACATCCTGTTCTTACAGGCTCAGCATGAAAGCCACAAGAAAACCAATGCCTGGAGAGTGTGACTGTTCCTGCAAAGAAAAAGTAAATGTCAATAAACAAGGGTGTCTTCTGCGGTATGTCAAATAGCGATCCACCTGGAAGCGTTAAAAAGGCTGACAATGGGTTTCTCTACCCACGACATATTAACCTTTGCTGTGCCAAAGGCTTTCCCTCTCGATTTCAAGAAGAAAGACTTAGACGTGTCTTCTTTCACCAGGCCAGTCTTTAAAACAGGCAATATACTGCGACCTGTTTTGCATACTAACGAGATCTGGTGATTTGCAAAGCGGCTCGGTCACGGAGGTGTGAGGGGAAGAGCAGAGCAGACGGCAGGCGGCTGCCCTTTTGGCTGCGGTGTTTTGCTATGTGCAAAGTCCCCGCGGTAGTGGATGCACGGAGAAGGGCATTGACACATGCACGGTACCGCAGAAACCTGGCTCTAAAAGTCTGGTGTACCCGGCTCTGAATATGACTGTTCGCCTGGCTCTGTTTTCAGAAGGGTCAAATTTACCTTTTCAAAGAAAAAGCTGCACTTGCAATGCCAGCAGGACTTTGTGATTGTGCTCACCATGATACTGGGAAGAGGTGCAGGGCCCTCCTCTGAACAAAGCAGCTTAAAATGTTCAGATAACGGGAACTAAAAATGACGTTAACAAAACAACTTTCAGAAAATCAGTAAGTTCACCTCAGGTATTTGAAATTATGCAGAAGAAAAAATATAAAGCAGGATGCTGTGCCGCAGCCTGCGCAGAGTGAGTCGTGTCCTCTCAGTAGTGTTGTAAAGTGACATGGAGTGTCTCACGAAGCATGAACTTCTTGTAGTTTAAATGGCCCTGGCTTCATGTAAACCAAGATAACACCATCCAAGCTGCTGAAGCGACACTTTTTTTTCCTTAACCAGCCCCAGGGTCCACCTTTCTGACCTCAGCTGGAGAGAGGGTCTGTGGGACCGGTGTCCTCTGTGGGACACTTAGAGGAGAAGTGGACTGCGTTAGGGTGGCAGGGGGGTTGTGGTGTATTTGTGTAATGCTATACGTGTTTAGATTCTTAGACACTTCGCACAACCATCACCCTCAGTGTGAAGACTGTAATATTACTACCCCACGCTCCTTTACGTTCTGTACTTTACGGGCATCACTGCTGGTTTCTTATTCCAAAGAACAGCCTTGCGGCTTCACCAGTGAAATCTATTGCTTCTCCTGGAGGTTGTCATGTCAACAATGATTACTGAGACCTCCGTGGTCTGTAGAAGGTCAACAGCAGTAGCCTAAAAGTGCACTTTTAACCACTTTCTGCTTTTGCCTCAATGGTTAAATAGTGTTACTCAGCCACTTCATGGTGACATTCTGGAAATGGCAGGATTAACTCTATAGCCATTTTTCTGCTCCTGAGGAATTTCTGTGCGTTAATAGTATTTGGGGGACCAGAGGGAAGCGTGCAAAGTAACAAACTGTAGTGCGCATGCGATTAGTCTGGCTTTGAAGTTTGTTTTTTTTTTCCTTCTTGCATTTCTCAAGTTGCAAATCTTCATTTCTGGATCTGAAACAATGTTTCTTTTATACTTTTAAAAGGATGCCATATCTTTTGCTAAATATTTTATCTTACTTCCCACTTAAGCAAATAAAATCCTTGAGGAGGCTAACCAAATTCCCTGTCATTGGCCAGTAAAATTACTGTGCATATATAAAAAAATACATACATACATATATATGTATTTATGCATGCATTTGTATATGTGTCTTATATATGTATATAAATTATGTATGTATATATGTATATAAATACATATGTACACAAACTAACACGTACAGAAGTATGTATACATGTCTGTACATGTGTTTATGTATATGTATACTTGTTTAAATAAACATGTTATACACACTAAGTTCCAACTCTGCACTGTGGTATGGTGCAGTGACGTATCATTTAAGCAGAGACTCTTGGTAGCATTATTGCTACAGTGGATAAAATATACTCCCCAACTTCTGGAGTGTTTCAGTTGGAACAAGACACAGCATATGCTCTGCTTCATGACTATTTCTGTTGGTTTGTGTAGAAGAGGTAAGCACTGCCATGTCACTTTGGCTTGTGGGGCAATGCCAAATAAGGAGCAATAATTATTATTCAGGTGCTGTAATGACTGCAGCTGATGACTGTCCCTTCTACTGAGGTTGGAACTCTCTTTGGGTCTATCTGCATGCATAAAATATTTATTTCTGTGCCAAAGTGTGTGAAATCAGTGAGCGTTAGTTCCATTCTGCGGAGCTGGTGTAAGATCTTTGAAAAGTGGCAACTTGCCATGAAAAATGTGGCAGGCAGTAGAAAGAGATTTAGCAAAGGCCATTTACTAAGGGAGCAGGGCAGAGAAAACACTGACAAAAGCTGGCGTAGAGGATACCCAGGGAGGCTGTTGGACCCAACGGGGTAGTCATTGCACCCAACTCCGGTTTTGGGAACTGAGCAGTGCCTGAATCTGCGGGCCGGTGGGTACCTTTGTTTTCCTTCTTGGTCTCCCTCGCTACCGATTAGCATCTCTGGGCGAGACAGTGATGAGTGCTATCTACCACTCCAAAAAAGAAAACTTGGGCAAGGCAGTAAGCGAGGCAAAGAAGCGGCATTGCAAAACAGCCATGTGTTTCAGTGCCTGCTTCTGCATCTGCAGGGTTGTCAGAGGACTGTTTGTGCAGCGAGTTGTGTATCAGGCATGAGTAGTTAGCTCTGAAGATAAAATGCCATGTGCATGAGGTCACTTGCTGAAAGGGAGTGTTGCAATAACTGTCTGCAATCCTCTGTAGAAAGAGGTTTTTGAAGGGAGCCCACAGTTCATGGGCAGCTGGGGATCAAATCTCTGCCTCCTATGCAAAACAGCAGACATAAGGTCAGAAAGTCCGGAAATGTAGAGAGGCATTTACACAGCTTTAAACCTCTGTGAGATAGAAATTGCTAGAAACTGGGCTATTTCTTTATGTAACCAATGCTTTTGGCTTGAGGAAGATTGGTTATTCCGTCTGTAGCATAAAACTCTTTTTCACCGAAAATAAAAAAATCTCCTTATGCAAGCTGCATGCTTCTCAAGTTTGAACTGGAAGAATTAGCTTGAGAACTGGCTTGGATCTGTGTGACTTTTGACTTATATGGCTGTTTCTCCTCAGCTTGGACCCAGCTCTGACCCTGCAAAACGGTGCAGACCTGCCTTGGCTGGAGGGGCCAGATAGATCATGCCTCTCTTTAGCTCCAGAACATGTGAGGTACCTTAAGGGCCCCCTAAGTTGTCCTTAGCAGTTTGTGACACCAGTAGATCTGCATCGTGGGGAGAGTTAACACAGGCTGGACAATACATGTGTACCTCCTTCCAAGTCTAGTTCACCAGCACAGTTGTGCTGGAAGACTAATCTCTGTGAGGTTCCTTGCTTTCATTTTTGCAAAAATCGTACCAGTTAGCTTGGAAGACCCATATGCACTGGTCAGCTAACTGATTTCTCCTAAAACAGATTCCCTTACAAGAGCTGCATCGTTGGCAGATCTGTGTTCGTATCAACACACCTCACAGGGGTGCAGGCATCCCTTTAGCTACCACAAACCACTACAAATCCTGTTGGCCTCATCTCTCATCCCTGTTTTTTTTTTTTTTTTCCATCTGATCCTATTGCCTGTAGCTTGCACTTGGTAAACTGTGCCTCTGCCTTTAGCCTGTTTTGTTACAGAGGAGAATTATGATACTTTAATTATTTGGAAGAGAAGAAGGTTTTCCACACATCCATTTAAAATATCAGCCACATAAATGTCTCTGGTATTACAGAAATGGAAGATTTTTGTATAGGACTAAATAAAAAATTTGGAAGAACATCGCAGCCAGCCAGAGAAGAATGTCATTTAGCTGATTGAGCACTAGAGAGATGCTTGAAATAGAGAGGAAAAACTCCCCAAAGTCTGAAATCCCACATATTTTTCCTATTTGAAGCAATAATTCCAGGATACTGGGGCATCCCATTAACCATACTGTTCGTGCTAGGATTTCTGCAGCAACTGCCAGGTTTCAGTTCTCGTACCTACAACAAACTCTCGACACTGATAAACCACGCACAGCGAGAGCCACAAGGTTTCCGAACCCTGAGCCCAAACAAGAGAGCCAGGGAAATACCAGGCTGTGATTTCAAAATGAAAGGCTTTTGTTGATTATCTTTCCAGCAAGCAGTTCTCTCTTCAAATAATTTTGTCTGAGTGCAAACATCTAATTTTTTTCCTCCTTAGTTTAATTAGTGTTGGTGAAGAGAAGTGTGCAGGGCTGAAGCTGCGGAGTGGAAAGAATGCAGATAAGTGTCTTCAACCGGTCTCCGCAGCTCTGCTTTAGACCAAAGGAAAGTCGGTGCTTTCTCTTGTGCTATCAGTTCAGCAGAAAGTTACATGAGCGCGACAGTGCCAACTTTCCCAAACAAGGAGCGGAGCTGCGCCGGTTTGTCCCACCAAGCTACATGGCAATCAACAAAATAATGTTTTTGCACTTGAGAATGTGTGACTTGATTGATAATATCTAATTTTACATGACTTTTAAACAAAACCAACAGAAAGATATGGAGACTTTTTAGGAGCACTGGGAGAATAAAAAGCTGAATGAAGAAAATTGTGCTGCACATCATCTTGTCTTATTACTGTTAACGCCAGCAGTCATAATCAAGAGTTTATTGTACAGGGCAATCTGGATGATTAGAAACTGGATTCAAGTTCATAAAAAACATCTTGACATAAAACTCTTTTTTTTTCACCAATAACACCAGGAGGCAAATTCACTCCCTCCCTCTGCAACCTCTTTTAATTCAGTGGAATTATACCAGAGATAATTTTAGCCAAGTATCGTCAGGATTCTTTTAAAATCATATTTCAAGTAAATGTACATTTGCAAAAATATATTATGTCACGATGAAAGGTATTGATATTGTAAATTTAGGTTGTCCCTTGGTCTACCATTTGTATATTTGAAACTTAGAAGAAATAGAATGTAAACAGGCCAAGGAAAAGTGCAACTGTTGTGGCCAGTCAGATTATTTTCTTCTAACTTCTTCTGCAGTTATAGAAGAGATTCACTTTCCTGTAGTCACTTCTCTAAGCTTTGTCGGGATGACCACATCAGATCTAAATGAATAAATAGGAAGATATTGCTAGAAATTTGGTCACAAAACGAACCATACGTATTTCTAAAGACAACATCAAGACGCATCAGAGGAGTCACCCAGGAATTTATCATTGTTTCACTCAAGAAGATTCTCGCATTGTCTTTCTTCCTACAGATTTTTTTCTCCTCCCCCTGAGTCTTTTTCCCCCGCTTACTCTCATCAAACACTTTTTGTCTCTTTGCTCTGTTTTACTCTTTTCCTATCAGGTTGATGCTCCCTGCTTGGTTGTACCCCTCACTCCTGAGCTTTTTTCCCCCACCTTAAAAGTAAAATGCTTCTTTACTAATCCTTAAGCTCTTTCCTGCTCTGGGCTAAGGCGGTGGGACATTGCTTAGGCTGCCCAGGGCTTCAGCCTACTTAGGCTGTGACTGCTACCAGTCAACTTGATTTTTTCCCCCTCAGTGACTCTGGTGGCTTAGTGTTAGTTAAGATCGGCTGATGATGAGTTTACCACTAGATAGCTTTGTGGGAACATTGCTGCTGCTTTTCCCCAGCTCAGTCAAACAGCCGGCAACGAGGGGGGGGACTTAGCGAGCTGTCACCCCACCAAAAGAGAAGCACCAAGGAGAGGGGTTTGCACGCAAACTTGTGTCTCTGCTTCATGGGTCAATAATGTTGTGTGGTATGATATAGACATACCATGTGGTTATCCAAGCCTTTGTACTATATATACCACTGTATTAAAAGCATTTCATTCTTTGAAAATGCAGTCACGTCTGGGGCAGTACATGGATGCTCTGTAACAATGAATAGCAACCCGGTGTGACAAGACAGGAAAAGAACAATACGCTGAGAAATATATCTAGAGTGCAACTTGATAATATTGAAAATGATGTCCACATACTCTCCTAAACCTTCAGATTGGGCATTATGTGGGATTTACACAAGCTTGAAGTACCTTTCAAATTAAATGGCTGGGCCTATGCCATGATGAAAATCACTCTGTGGCACTATCACGGAGCTATATCGTATTTATTTCTGCACTGAAACCTTCATTTTCTGAACAGTAGTTGCAGACACCACAGATGGAGATTTGAATGTGGTGTGATACAGCACATCAGGAACTAGTTAAGGTAACTGTTTTGCAATCTGCAGTTTACTCCTGTGAAAAGATCCCATGGCACTTTATCCGAGGGTAGGGGTGTTAGCCCCTGCGTGCTGGATTCTTTCCAAGCTCTGCTATGTGCATCTGGATCATCTCTGTAGTTTCAAGTGGATATACTATTCTTCCCTCCACATCCTCAAAGCTTGTGTATTGTTCCTGGCAATAAGAAGTTGGTATGAACACCCCAACCAGAGATTATTTTAATTTAAGAAATAACTGTATTTCTACAAGTAAGCTGCAGAGGTTGTATTTCCCAGTAGAAATAGGCACACTTTATACAACAGATGCAATCTTGTGCCTCATTTTGCACTTTTTAGCTATCCATTTCTTAGCAAAATAAATCAATCATCCTAAATCTCCAACCAGTTTGAAAATAATTTCATTTAAAAAAAAAAAAACAAACAAAAATTATTCCCTTTTTTCTACTTGAAGCTGCAATGCCATATTGCTTTATCTAGCTGATAAACTCTTTAAACAGTGCAATAAAGAGGTGTGCTAGAACATGTGCAAGTCAGTGTTTTCACTGAAGCGTTCATCTGGCCCACAGAACTACCTTAAAGCAGGAAGTTAAGTTGTATGAGGAGCAGCCCTCAGGCTGCTGCTCTCATTCAAAGATAAAGCTGACCATGGACCGGGAACATTATTTATAATAGATGACATATACGGCACAACTGAGATCACAAACGTTCCTGTTGAGAAACTATGCACTGAATGCCACAGGACATCCGAGGCAGGCAGTGTAACCCAAATATACCCAAACTTTAAAAATTCTTCATCTATTTTCAAAATGCAAAGCCTCCATGCAGTTAAGTATACTAGTTAGTTATTACGATGGATAACAAGAATCAGAGGTAAAACAGCTGCTTGAAAGTCATAATGCTTGTGTTCAGGATTTTGCTGGGTGCCACTGTGCTTCTGTATTGCTAAAAGTGCTCAGAAATTCTCAGAAACACCAAAGGCTTTACTTAGGCTCAACATGTACATCATAATTCTTATTTTAAGAGTTACAGTGACCATAAGATGGTCAAAGGAGAAAGTACCGAGTCGGAAAGCAGTGTACAAAGCCTAATAAGCAAAGAAAATTCCCCTTCAGTTTATTTCTTTCTCTCTCTCTTAAACTAGTTGTCTTACAGCAGAGAGGAGGGCACAGCAACGGGAGGATGGTGGGAGCGGGGAAAAAGAGGAGAGGCCTTAAAACTAGTTTTATCACCTTTGGCAATCTAACCAGGAGAAGAGGAGCATATGCTGGTGCACACATTGCTGCTAAGCAGTGCCCTGGCGCAGATGCGCACACCAGGAACCCAAGATTCACTGTGTTATGGCAAAGACGACCGAAACTCGGAGCCGCGCTCCCATTTGCAAAACAAAACCCACTTCCATACGTCAGGCTTTAATGACTCTTTAGGTCTTCCGCCTCTGCCAGGTGCAAATGACTTTTCATATAGGCCAGCAGCAGCACTTCCCTCTCTGACTTGTGGTTTTCTAGGGGGTTTGAAATGTGTTTTCCCCTTCTGGAGGGCCCAGTGACTTATTCCTCTTTTCGGCAGCACCACACTGCTTCGGGGATGTGTTTTGGGGGTTTTCGGTTTGAGCGCAGTCTGTTTCTATGACTGCTGCTGCTGCGGCACATCAGGAGCTGCTCCGAGCTTTCCAATTTCAGAGACAAAGCCTGGAGATGAATGAGGCTATAAGGAAGCTTTGCTAACTGCTTTTGGAGCTCTATCCCCCCTGAGTTTAGCAGGGTAACGTATTCTTCCTTCCAGTATCAGCCATCATATTTCAGCCTAACTCCACGGAAGCCAACAGATACAACAGGCTGAACCAACTGAAGCTGTTGCAGGAGTGCATTAGGTGGGCTGATATTTGATGAAAAATTTTTAAAGGGGTTGTCCGTTTAATAGTCATACGTTTTTTGGAGAACATTAAGCCCTCTGTTGTTCTGTTGAGCACTTACTGTTGGTTTAACACGGTGGAGAGATCAAAGTCTTACACCAGAGGGAGGCTCCTATTTCTGTTTAGGATTCACAGCTCTGGAGTTAGATGTGAATTTCTTCCAAAAAACGAGCAGGAGTAAGTCTTTTCAAAACACGGTCGTGGCAGCTCAGTGTGCAGTATTTAGCTAGGCTATAAGAAGACCAGTTTCAGATTTCCATTTGGCTCGCAGGGATTTGAAGTCCTACAGAGGTATATTTTCTGTCGGCAATAGAGTGTTTGGTGGCGGTATGCAAATCATTTTAGGTCTGGAAACTGGATGAGCAAGTTAATATCTTAGTGTGTTCAAACTAAGTGCCTGGCAGAGCTGCTGTTGCAGTTATATGGTTTCCCAGACTGGAACTGGCTTGTGCCTTGGGCAGGTGGGATCCATCTCAATCCTTTCAGATAGACACATGCAAAGTTCCTCTTAAAACCTAAGTCCATGTGCCTAATTGCAGCATTAGGTCTCATAATGCTTTTAAAATCTGGTCCTTTATAGTCCTCACTTTACTTTTTCCGGTGTTTATCTTGAATGATCAGGTGTTAGACACATTGCTGTCAGCTGTGTGCAACTTTCTGGATTTGATTCTGATGTTCTAACAGCCATTGCCAGGCAAGTGCTGCACAAAATTGCAGTGCAATTTTTTATTATTAAATTCTAAGTGAATTCACGTTTAATGTGTTTGCACTCCCTTTTTGTCTGCTTTTCACGTACATCCTAGCAAATAAGTTTCATTGCAGAAATGTTTGCAGAAGCAGCAAAATTTTAAGTGAGAATGAAAAATATTTGTGGAAAGCAGATTTTGTATTCATCAGAAACCTTGCTGTAAGAAAGATCCTATCTATTCAGGGAGTTGAGGTGTGCTAGGTAGCCTTTAATTAAACTTGCTCTGTTTTGAAGATTCAACTATTTGCAAACAACGTTACAAACGACATAGCAAAGACTTTAGGGATCACTGGTTATACCACCTTGCTGTCTCTACATCATATTACAGTTCATTTTCTATGCTGGCTTAGTTCCATCTTAAGGGTGAGAAGGGTTTTGGTTCCTCAAGTTCCTGCTGGGAGGCTGCAGCAGCATTTGAGAACAACTAATGGTCACTCTAAGAAGAGACAGACAAAAAACACGGGGAGCAGAACTTTTCAAAAGCCAAATTTCTGCTGCCATCTTTGCTTTGCAACTCTTTGCATATGGCATCACTAGTGCATAGCACTTATAATCTAGTCTTTTGTTTTGAGATCTCATTCAGCTTGCCCCTGTTGACCAGGCCTGGATGAATTTTTTCTCTAAGACAAAATGAGTTTGTTTCCAATGAATGTTTCCAATGAATTTGCTTTCAGCAGCTGTTTCTGCAGTTTAAGTCATTGGGCCCAGATTCTTGGTCCCACTTTTTGCTGCTCAGTCCTGGGCTGTCACTGAGAGCAGTGTAGCAGTTGCTAGCAAACTGTACAGTATAATAAAGTTCAGAGGATGCAAAAGATCAAAGGGGTCTGAAAAATGACCAAATGTTACTTCTACCTTCACCCAAGAGCTGGTGTTTCTCAGAGTGCAGCCGGCTGAATTTACACTGGATTATCCAAAGGACAAGGCTCTACTTAATAACAGTTATAGAAATAAATTCCTATTCATCACACCTGGTATATTCATATGGTGAGACAGTCATCTGGATCTGAATTTAGTCTGAAACATGTGTATTCTTCCTTTTTTTTTAAACTTCGGACTGTATTTCCACTAGCTTGTCAAGCTTGATATAGCTTCAAATGTTTAATGTCCAGTGATACAGTACACAATAGCACTTCCCTAATTTCCTGTATTGATTATTCAGATATCATTTTCATTGTGTCCAAAAAAGGAGGCAGAACATTTTACCCATTCCTGAGCAAAATTCTCCCTCTCTCAGCCTGCTCTTTCCTCTGTCTCCACTTACAAGGCTTTTCTTTATCATTGACACAGGTAAATAAATTTGTTGTGGAATTCTGCACATTTTACAAAAATGACAAGTTCAGTATGCAGAAAAATAAGCAGAACCTTCTCCAGGCTCCAGACCTGAGACCGTCTCCTCTCCAGGGCTGTCAAATCATCCCAAGGTACTGCAGTTTATCAAACAATTTCCTCTTTATTTCTCATCAGTATCAGATGCAGGAAACCTGCCAGTGCTTTTTGTCTTATTGGTTTAAATTAAAAAGTAGAGTTTCTCATGATTGAGTGGAAGATCCATTGACTGGTTCATATTAAAATGATGTTTTGGCAAAGAACCCAAAAATACCTATGGATACTTGGTGTGTGCTTTCAGTCAAACATTAAGCTTTTGGCACAACTGTTTCCACGTTATTTTTTTATGCCATGATATGATAACACTACAATAATACTTAAATGCTGACACAACAGAAAACATTGCCAGTTTGGACTCCCAGGCATTGGCAAGCTTTTTGCTATATTTGCAACCTAGCACTCTCTGTGAGCTTCACAAAAATGTTCATCGCTTTCAATGGAGGTGGAAGGAAATGAAAAAAAGAAACAAATTGCTTTACAAAGTGTTGAGTTGGAGAGGCTAAATATCACAACAAACGGAAGATCTGCGGCACGTCAGAACCTTTTTCTTTCTTCCTTTCCTTGAAAGCGCGAGGTTTTTCACTGGATTTATCTCTATAGGTGCAATCCATTTCCATTCCACCATTATGTCATCTATAATTTAAATTTACGAGACAAAACTTTAGGCTTGCCAGGGGAGCAGCTGGAGCGCTCTGTTCCCTTTGCCATAGAAAATGTAGATGTGCTGAACGTATTGTGTCTGACAAGCCCCGTTGAAAGTACTCCTATCTTTTCTGACAAATATCCATCAGCATGTAATATTTATTTTTCTGTTTTAGTTTCCCTGCAAATAATTGACGGTCCCTCAGCAAGGAGTGGGTTTCCTG
>NW_009218980.1:23506-39093 GCF_000690835.1 Fulmarus glacialis
GTAGGGAAACAGATTTTTCTCTTCAAAAGTGCATTATTATAGTTAGCTTTGCTCCACGATGACACCTTTATGTGACATTTATTGCAGGTATGAAAAGACTTTTCGGACTTTTTCACTTCTTGCATTTTATTGGCCAACAAACCCCGCTCTTTGCAGTATAGTTGCAGTATAGTTGTACACTTTAAGTGTCCTTATGCTTTTAAGTTTATTTTTACTGATGTAGACAATATCTCTGATGCCCCCTACTACCCTTCTACTACCCCCTTAAACTAATATTTTCAAGGGTGACTAGTTTTTATGTGGTTTTGGGTGGACAGCAGGAGATAAGTTATGGGACCCAATCTTCAGAAAACATTACCTATTTCCCCTTTGAAAATCAGATACCTCTTAGGAACATCCCATCTTGGTCACCCCAAAAAGAAGCCCTCCCATCACTTTTGGCCACTGCGGTGACTGAGATGACATCATGAAAGCATAAACATTCATGTAGCTTCCCAGGATGGGGCCACATGTGATATCAGAAGTGCTGGTGAAGCTGGTGCGTCACCAAAGGCACAGAAATAGCCCTGGTCTTCCCAGGGAAAGACCAAAAAATGGCCAGCTGCTTTCTGATCCTGCCACGGTTATTGCAAGTCATGATGTAAGGCACTGAAAGAGCAGTTTGCAGAGCTGGTAGCTTAAGAAATTTTTGTCGCACAGAAGTTAATGATGTCCTTAGTGATTGTTTCTTTAAATGTAAGTGGCATTTTAATAAACTCTGTAATAAAAGTACTCAACATACTGCCAGTATGGCAATTACTGATTCTTTTGGGGACAAACCCTACATTATTGTGCAGCAAATATTGCCAATAAGTGTCTTTTATGTGTCTACCTCTGTACTTAACCCACACAGGTGAACGTGTCCCTCGTAGCCATGGTGACAGTCCCTGCTTCCTTAGGTCATCATCTTCCTTTTAGCTCTGAAGGTCCCTCTAGGTGAGGTGTGCAAAAACAATGTCACGAGAATTAATTTTATGATTGTTATTTGTTTTACGCTAGAGATCTCAGCGAAAAACTTAACCTAGATTGCAACCCTCCTGTGCTAGCCCCGTGCAGCAGTCAAAGACAATTCCCGGTCTGTACTAAAGAAAGAAGCACAACATCCCAGAAATCATGGAAAATACATTCCCAAGGAAATCAGGTGTGATGAGAAGAGGGGCACAATAACAAGGCTGTGAATAATGTGATCATCTTTATGTACATTTTAAATCCATGTCTGTCTTTTTTAAGGGTTGCTCATTGTTTTATTGTGCTGTTTTGTTTGTTCTAAAATGATTTTGCCCACTTCTAGCCATTTTCAGGAGCTAGTATGCTAATAAATA
Source organism: Fulmarus glacialis (assembly GCF_000690835.1). Taxonomy (NCBI): domain Eukaryota; kingdom Metazoa; phylum Chordata; class Aves; order Procellariiformes; family Procellariidae; genus Fulmarus; species Fulmarus glacialis. The sequence goes on from NW_009218980.1 coordinate 24,868, forward strand.
AGGAGTAATATTTTTTCTGTTGTTGTTATTATGAGATTAAATGATTTTGTTATTAAAAGTAAGTCTGGAAGAAGACTTGGCCAGACTTGGCTAAAATCTAGGTGAACAAGATTTGCTCCCGTTGCCACCTACAGTGGAATCAAATGTAAATAGCTGGATCTATAAAATAGTGCTCTGATGTAGAAGATAATATCACCCAGATATCCCATCCAGGGCTTTTCATGCACGGTGACCACTGATTAAGTTGAAAGAAAGGTGCTTCCCTTGTTTAGTGTCCAGAGGGACAAGGTATCTTTGGACCACTTTGTTTGTGACTCAAGACACATTCCAGTATGTGAGCTGGATCCTTGTATGGTTCAAAATAAAATAACCACTGGGACTCAACCATGGTAGAACAACCAAGGACACAGAGGATGGTCCTGACCATGGAGGGCTCGAGTGCTAAGGTGTATTTAAAAGCATGCTGTTTACAAGGATAAGGGGCCTCACAGAAACCTTTTCTACCATGACTGCAAAAAAAACCAGCTAAAGTTTCTGAATAAATGTAGCTCACAGAAATGCAGTGTTTTCTGAGTTTGGCAGAGAGATGTCAAACGTTCAGGAGGAGATGGCCTGGAAAAGGTAGGGTCCCAAGGCAGAGCGATGAACTAAGACTTAGTTGTAATTTTTCCGTCTCCATTACAGAATGAATTGACTTCACTTTTCACGCTCAGGAAGGAAAGTAGTCTTTTTCTGCACCAGCCCCAAATGTTCACATTCAGAGCAGCTATTTCTTTTGTTGCTGGGAAGTGAAAAGGCAAAGCTTTTTCTGAACGTATTCACAGTCGGTTCTGAGACAGAAATGAGCTCTGTGATTTTTAGTGCTTTGGATATTAGGATAATTATCAGAAGCTAATGAGTTTTTAAAGGTTTCTAATGTGAACCTATGATTTTAGAACCTCTCTCCTGTCAGAATCTAACTAGGTTACAGACAACATGACATGATCTATGGCCCATTTCTACTAATGACTAAAGCACGAAAGTACAGCCTCCTACGAATAACACTCTTCTACACCCATGACGGGAGGGAAGCTTTGGAAATCTGAAATGCAAGGCACATGCACTATTGCAAAATTGTTTCAGAAGTTTGTGGGAAGCTACAATCAAGACAAACAAGCAATCCCTACCTGTGTGATAAAATAGAGGCTTGTCAGCATTCAACAATGTTGAAAAGCATAGTTAGGGTAAGCAAAATTTGAGACAGGGAACTGGGTGGTTTAAATTGTCCTTCTTTTGAGAACTGGCTCATGCTGATACTAAGTGAATTCTGTTACCATTTGGTGGCTTAATACACATGAAATGGGCCAGTGGGGTCACTCCACTTCTCAGTGGACAAGTACAGGCATCCCAATGCGGTCTTCCTAAAATGTGGCACCCTGGCTGGTGATCTCAGCAGGAGAGCTAAGATAAAATGTGAATTACGCTCTGGTCTTTAGGTGTTTTTCTACTGAACTGGGGCTGAAGCATCCTGAGAGCAGCTGGGAGAGGAAAGATGCCCTGCTGGTGTCTCTTCGTAAAAGTGATAATGTGTGCGACCTCGGTCTGGAGTGCTGTCAATTTTGTGCCTATTGAGAGTATGCTTTTTCACTAAAAAAAAAAGAAAAAGGAAAAAAATACCCTTAGGTAATGGAACACGCAGAGTGGAGTTTCATCCACTATCTCTTGAACATCTCTTGAATTTTGCCACCTTTCATAACACTTGAGGAGTGTTGCTAGTTACAACTCAAAAGATACTTAATGTTGTGCCTTGCTGGTATTCACCTTAATTACTGCACTGACAGTGTTTTTGTTAACCGTGAGTTATGAAATGACAAAATTAGAATCAAACCTCACCCTCTGTCACACTCACTAAACCACCAGAAGAATAAAGTGCAGAATACCTTCCCATGTCAGGTACCAGCATATGATTGCTCAAGCTCTGTTCATTGCTGTAGGAATGCATATAACGTATGAAGTGAGAAGAACAGAGCGAATCCAAAACAAAAAACCAGGAAAGAAGTATCTTCTGCTCCATGATAGTTTCAGTCTTGAGGGGGGAGGTCAAACAAAGTGGTCAGCAAAAGTGATTGCTCACCAGATGTGTCACAAATACGCTCATTCTGCATCATTCATTTAAAAAAAAAAAAAAAAGCTTTCTTATAGAAATGTTCAAAACTCATCCAAGCTGAATGTAACCTATATACATCCGTGTAATCTATCTATATTGGACTGAAGTTCTTCGGTGCTTTGAGACTCCATTATGTTGCATGTGGTTTCCATTCTCTTGTTTTTATAGCTTTTTGGAATTTATTTTAGATCTTTTGAGACCTCTAACCATTCCCTGGCTAGAAAGATGTGGTTTCAGACTGTTCGATTTGTTTCAGAACTTCTCATTTCTCGTAGCAATTCTTTGTGTGTTTAATTCGGTGTTAGACTTAATGTTCTTTGATTCCAAGCATTGCATCATTAACTAGCCTCATTTTTCCTTTTGCCAGCATGTACTAGTCCTCTAGAAATAGTGTCATTTCTTAATAAAAGACAGTTTCAATTTTATTGGTTTTGTTCTTTCTGTCTTTATTGGGGAAAATTTTCCCAAATTTTAATTATTTGATTGCTTTTTTTTTTTTTTTTGATGAATTATGGTATGGTATGTTTTTCTGGCTCCATTTTTTTAAATGTGCATGGAGGCAGGGGAGGTATGGACCAACTCTTACAACCATAGGATTGCTTGGCAGCTTTCATCAATGCTTCCACTAGGAAATTTAATAGGCCATGGAAAATAAACTGTCAGAATGAGACAGACCCTGCCATAGGCAGGACCCAGTTGTGGAAGTATATTCGTATAAAGTCTCACTGAAGTCACCAAGGCCAAATCAGAAACCATGTGTAAGGAGATCAAACAAAGGCTTCCTTGCCATGAGTTGTATTCTTTCAGGTTATTTGCCGATCTCTTGGGGAATCTAAGTTTGCATAACACACACACCAAAGAGATGAAAGGAGTTATTCCTGGAAGTAATATAGTTATTCCTGGGTCTCTGGATTGTGAATTCAGACCTACTTTAGCTACATTAAGCAACTGGAAGAAAGGAAACTGCATTTCAGTAAGATGGGTGACACAAATAAGGTGGTGGCTAAGTTGCATCATTCACCTAAAACCTTTCCACCCTTATAATTCTCCTACTGTTGCGGTTGGAGGAATGAACTGCTTTTTGTGTATATCAGCAGAAAATAACAGTAGCCCTCTTCCTTGCACAACAGCTCTGTCAAGTTTGGTGCATCACGAAAAGCCAGGTCTCTGCCATTCCTTCTCCTTTAGGATGATGTGTTCTATTCATGGATGCAGCAGCAGTACCAATCTCCTGCACGTGTCTTCTGAACCTAAGATTTCCAGCTAAGGCTCTGGGAGTTTTTCTCCTGTAAGTTCCTGAAAAGGCATAAGTATTTGCATTGGGAACTCATCCAAAGACCGGAGGGCTTGAACTGATGTTACTGGCATTTTCTTTGATATCCACCACTTTAGGTTTAAAGGCACAAACCCAGATGACATTTAGCAACTTATCACTGAGCAGCTGAGCTGCAGTAACTATTCATGTTCTGCAACCCATAGCAATTAAAAATGAATCAGTTTTGCTTACTCACCAAAATGGACCACACTTGAAATTCATTTGAGCTTCCCTAAAGCCATCTATGAATTCAGTAGCACTAACTACAGGAACGTGAACTGCTTGGTGACAATAGATATTTGCTAGGTCAGATCTACAGTTGTTGCTTGTGCTAGAAAACTTCACCATGTAGCACTAAATATGGTGCTGTCTTGACGTACATCCTCTTTCAGTGGAAAGAATCTCTTTACGCAGCAACTATGCATATTTATTTACATCTCATGCTTGTGTTGTTTTACAAACCCGTGGAATATATAATCAGATACTTAACTAGGAGGGTGCACTGCTGAACAGGAAGCCTGTAGTTATTTTATGGATAGCCTGTATAGTGGTGCACTATGTGACATGGATGACTGGGAATCAATGTTTCCATGTGGTGATCGCAGTGCCAAGTACACAAGTTAAACAAAAATTGCATGCTGAGACTGACCATTATATGGCAGTTTTGAAATGAAGCATGAGCTTTCTGCTCATGAGATGAGGCAACAGTTTTCTGTTAGCCAAGCACACATCAGTGGCCATAAACAAACAAAGATGAGTCACTACAAATTAAGTGGAAAATCTGAAACTGAAAGCTTTCTGCATCAAGCTGATTTTCTAAGGGCGAGATACCGGCCAGCCCCAGCAAGAGTTCTCTGAGAGGGGCAGGACGCATTCATCCCTCCAAATTTACACCCTTCCACAGCCCCATGGGGCTCCCTCACAGCTGCGGTCCAGCACACGTGGTGGAGACTGGGAAGGGCATTATTTCACACCATTGCGACTTCTTCTCCTGTCAGTTTGCGAGGAAGAACTTAATATTCTTGCATTCCCTGTTTAATTTTGTATCTGCGAGCAAAGGACGTAGTGTGCAATGTGATGTTGATGACTAGCCAGGATACCCCTTAATTAATAGCTGCCACAGACACTACGATGAGGCTGCTTCTACAACACTGTCTAAAGATTTGCTTGTTTTCTCTCTGCTGCTGTAATTTCAATGAGTTTCCAGCTCAGAAGCTCTTGGATTTTAGCCATTTGCTCTCTCTGCTCACTTCAGTGCCTCCAGGGAGAGGGTGAACAACCCCTCCATTTGGAAGCGCTCCCCCGGGACCATGGGGCTCTTCCACGGGAGAGCGTTACCATCACTCAATACTTCAGAGCCAGCACTGTTCCTGAAACAGCATGACTTGCTGCCATATAAGTGCCATACACACAAGCTTGCTATTGCCTGCCATGTAAGACCACTCCGCACTTCCAAAACTCTCACTTTTTTTTGCTCTCACTTTCAGGAAACTCTTTCCAAAAGTCAGCATACTCCCTTGAAAATTGCCTATTTGTTCTCCTTCCTAACAGAGCAGAACAATTGGCCCAGGCTCTGATAAAAGAGCAATGATTGAGATTTTCCAGAGGCAGGTTTCAGCCATGTTTTTGTTTGCCTAGTCCCCCCGTTTACATTCTGACTACAAGATTATGTGCAGACATTGTTCACTGCTTTTTTTTTTTTTTTTTGATGGTGGTGGTGGTGGTGGTGAGGGTTTGGGGTTTTTTTACAGTGTTGTTTGCAAAGCAGCTCCTAGGACAGCAAGCCCTAGCATGGTGTGCTCATCATGCATATATTTAGCACCCTAATCTCTGCAACCAGTGCTTGTTATACTTTTCTTGACGTTTTCTGGTATGCTTTTTGACATCTGCTTGCAAACTCCTGCAGCCTTTTCAGTTCTGATATTCACTTGTTTCATCTGATGTTGTTTTCATAGTCTTTAGATATGCAGATTCATTGCTTTCCTTCAAGTCTTGTCTGCTCAGTCATACTGGGACAGCCAGTCCTGAAGGCTTTTTGTTGTTACTCAGCCCCAAAATCTTTACAGAGCCTTTTGGGAACAATATACTTCACTGGTATTTTAATATTATGGTACTTCTCCTTAAAAAAAAAACAAAACACAAAAACACCCCAACAACAAACTGCAAATTATACACTAACCCTGTCCTCTGAGGAGCTGTAAGGACACAAGATGTAAAGTCCTGTTTTCCTATGTAAATCTGACAATGTCATGGCATATTGTCGAAGTAGGAGGGATGGTAAAAGATTCCTTTGCAACGTAAATGGTTGAATCAAGGTGAGTTTGTGTGTCCTGTGGCACTAATTCTTGTCAAAAACGACCCTTTCATACCATGGAAAACTCCAGCAAGTGTCATGATTTTCTGACATCACATGCATCAGATATTCTTTTTCGCCTCCTTCCTCTCCCTGTTGAAGATATTTGAGCATTTTACAATTCTTCCCACTAGTGTGCAGGTCTATGCACCTTGCGCCCAACAGCAAGACACAGCTTCTCTCTTCAGATGTATGTCTAAACATAGTATTTATGTGTTCAAATATTAGGATGCTAACAAGAAAAACCTTTGAGATTTTCTTATGTGATTCTCAAATTACACTGGAGAAGTAAACCATTAAACATCACATTCAGATAAACAGTTCACAACAAATGTTTTGACAAATCTGTTGCTTTTTCTGTTTGAGATATATCTACGAAGAGATTTTGCATTTTTCCTCATTCGTTACTTAAAATTGTTCAGCCATGATGTGTAGAAGAAAAGAATCATGCCATGAATCCTTAAGGTACTATTCACTAAAATTGCTAATCCTTACAGTTTTCTCATTCACTGCCTACACTGTAATTGACCACATGGCATTGCTCCTGCCTGTGTACCTTTTTGCAGAAGAGGAGGATGGATAGGTTAAGTAATTTTTGTCAACATATGTATGATACAAGCATAAATGTATGTGAGTTTCTGTGATGCTGCCTGCATGCACATTTATGCAAACACATATTTGTGAGGTAGCTTCCATCGTTCATGCAAATCCTTAAAAACCCATAAGCACGCAAACCATAATATCCACTGAATTCCAACTTTTTTATTTAAAAAGAAAAAAAATCAAATACTTACAGATCTATACCGTTGTATACTCTAAATCAGATTCTGTTCTCAGTTAGAAGGGTCTCCAGTCACATTACTGTCAATTTAGAGTAATATAACTCAGGTTAGTGATGGCTTATAATATTTATGGAGTAAATGAAAAACAATCAATAGTACTGTATTTTTAGCTCTTTTGCTACATCAAATGGCCATAAAGCATTTGGGAGCTGAGGTCAAATTATTCATATGCTCTCATCCTTAAAGAAAAGAAGAAAGCAAGCTGCTGTTAAGTATTGTGAGAAAGTTATGTAATATGTTAACTAGAGATCACTGTCTTTTGCATTACCATATTAATATACAAATGAAACTAACATAGATCTGCAAGTTATAATCTACTTCTAAACACTGGATTTCTATTTTTTTTTTTTTGCTTTGTTCTAGTATTGCTATTTGATATTGATCACGAAAGGCTTGCTAAAATAATCAGGAGAATTTTTAATTAAATTGTATAATACCATATGTCTTAGATATCCTAATATCTATTTGTTGCATGCTATAAGTTAATATGTTACTGCAAAACATAATATTTCAATTATACTTTTAACACCTGTGGTTAGGAAGGAGCGGACCTTGTGTAGTCCGTAAAATTCACAGGCTTTTTCTCTCCCTTGAAAAATCTATGATCATCACCTCTTTTCTTGTTTCATCAGTTTATTTCAGTAAATTTACAAGAAGCTCATGTTCGGAGCTCATGTTTGATGCTTTTCACCACCCACCCAAGATGACTTCAGGCAAATGCTAAAGAGACTGACCCACTGGTTTTTGTTTTATTAGGAGTCCTCTGAACGCCCATGAATTTTTCACAGCCTCTTCTAAAGGGAACACGTCTCCCATAAAGCCTGTGTTATAGTCACACTTTGAAACTCAGTGTTCAAATGGGATCAAAATTAGGCAGAATGAGTTCATCTGTCTGTCTTGATTACACTTCATTTTTTTGCTCAGACACCAAGACAGAAGATCCGTTTTAATGTAGGTTCAGCAATAATTGTATAGAATATCACGGAACTGAAAACTAATGATTTTTGAGGCATAAGACACAAAAGCATAAGCAATTGGGAGCAAGGGCACTGTGAAATATGTAAGTGATCTTGCAAGGTTTTCCTTTTCTTTGTATGCTTCTGCACATCAGCAGCATTTTTAAATGAAAAAGCAGTACTCCTATCTTGTCTTTCCGTATCAAAAATTACAAGTGATCTGAGAACCTGCTGCTATATTCTAGACAGGTAACTTCTGTCAATACTGGGCATACTGTTTTTTCTCTCCTCTTCAGAGGTGTTTAAAAAACCTCATGATTTTTTTTTTTTTTCTTTTTTGGTGAAAGAGCTGTTTTCAATAAGAAGGAAGAACTGACAATTTTTTTCTTATTTCATAATGGCAAATATTTTTACATTATGAGAAAACGATGATAGTTCAGACCCTAGCGTATTATTTTAGGGTAAAGGTGGGGGAAGCTAAGTGGAGAACTGATTTTCTACAGAAATTGATGTCTCCTTAGATCTGTAAACATTGAGCTAAAGTACTTGACTTCCTGAGGTGAAATAAGTTACTTCCAGCAGTTGCTAAGATATCATTAATAATCATACGTGCAATAAATAACAACATGCGAATTAGCTCCTAAGAGATATATGGCTGCAAATTGCAGCAACAAATCACTGCGTGTGTAAGAGAATGATCATTACTCCAGTGTGTACAAAAGCTGTTTTAACAACTGTATTCTTTATGGTGAAGCTCACCCTAATTAGCCTTTCAGATTCCCGAGGGAAACGTCTGCAGAGCATTTGACATTGTGATGGTTGATCTAGCGGGGGGGAAGGGAGGTTTGTTTCTAAACCTAGAAAGCACAGGGCCACAAGCTTAGCTTTCAATTAGGTCACTTCTATTAATGGGGGTGGGAAGTAAATAGTCCTTTCAGGAAAATAGTTTGGAAGTAAATGAATCATTAATCAGTTTGGTATATGTAAATGTTTCACAAGATAGCTACCTGGTGGCAGGACCATCTTATTATTAACTGCATGCGCTTAAGTACACATGTGTACACAGTAAAAAATCACTGCTGTGTTTCTTTTTCTTCTGCTAGGTCTACACCAGTGAGGTTTTCCTGTCACCTACCCTGCTAACAAGTGTTGGAATTTTTTAGGAAGCTGCTAAAATAATGCAGTAGGTCAGGTTTTGCTAACCCGAATATCAGGGAGGCAGACTGAAGTTGGTGCTGATACAGAGCCATCCATCTGCCCCAATGAACCTGGGCTGGAATCAGTCAGGCATTGAAGTGCCCAATGGCTGGACACCCCAATGGTTAAATCGTAGGTGAGGTTTCCTAAAGGATGTCTGAAAACCGATACTGAATTTCTGAGCTTGCACGGGAGGACTGAGGTGCTTTAAAAGAAGACAATCCACATTATTTGGTATATTGGACAACCTGAGCAAATGGGCATATAAAAAACTGGTGCCTCTCCTGCAGATGGTAGATTTGAATCAGGCTGCTTCCAGGGCTGCCTCTTTTTGCAAAGCACCAACACATTTACCAAACAGAGGGAAGACGGTGATGGTGGCAGGGAAGATGCCCATGTGTTATGTGACAGCTGTGAGTGCATCGCTCAGCAAGCAGGATGCCTGAGCTCACACCCATACTTCCAGCAATCCTAGGAGAGCAGCCAAACAGCAGGCTCAGGAAGGTGGGGTTAGAACATAAAGAAGGAGCAGGATTTAAGCTACTTACTTTTTTTTTTGAGAGAGAGAAAGACCTTTCCTACTGGCTCATCGAAATTGCAGCCTGCCCTTTTATTCTCATATTTTTATAGAGAAGCTAGAAACCTTTATGGAGCTATAGATTCTGCCATGATTGCAAGTTACCTGGTGTCCTTTTTTGAATTTAAGCCTGTATTTGATACTTATGCAGTACCCAGGGAATGGTTTGAGACAGCAGTGTTGTTTGCTCAGGCATTCCAACCATAAAGGCATGTACCTGGTGTTTGCAATTATCTTTGACTAAATAGATTTAAAAATCAAAGAGAAACTATTTGGTAAGGCATGCACACATAAATCAGCACTTTTTTTAAAAGGAAGTATTAGATAGGTTTGCTGCTGTACTGCTAGCCTATTGCTTGTTACAGAATCATATTTCCTACAGTAAAAAAATTACATGTTTTCACTGCATGCCCCGACAGCTCCAGCGCTAATGAGAGCAGTTTTAAAAAACTCTTTCTAATAGGTTGACATCAGAAAAAGATGCTAAGAGCTTACAAACTAAGCAAATGCAGTGCAGTCGGCTTTTGTTGCTTGTTTGAAATAACTCCTTGTTCTGAAGAGAGAGGAATCATGTCATGGAAAACATTAGTTGCAGTTTAAGTTTGGCTACTATCCTAAGCCATTCTCATGATCAAATTGACCCCATTCCCACCTCCCACCTATCCCCCCAGACTCCATCATGTTTTATATTTATTTATTTTTATAAACAGCTGATGCAAACTTGGAAAAAGGTGTGATGGGGATCGTATTTTCATATTTCAATGGTATAGAGTTTCTTTAAAAGGTGTGTGTTAAGTGCCACAGCATATGGCTCTTGTGCCTTTATTTTCATTGAAGGTGGAAACACTTTCGATATTTAGGGAGGGTCTATACGCTAGAGGAAAACTCTGATGTAACTGAAACATAAGCATTGGCACTCTCTGTGTAACAATTATGGACTCACTTAATAGGTTTTCTTTTTTGCCCTCTGTTGCGTTGTGAAGAGACACAGCAATGTAGATTAGGTGGATCACTGACTGCTCTGGAGATGTAGTTTTGATCCTATCTTTAGCCCAGTTTTCTGAAATATGCAACATATTTGCCCAGTGGAAATGTGATAACTTGTAAACTCATAACTGTATTGTAGCGTAAGGCATAAATCCTGTTGTTGGGGAGGGACTTGTAGGTAGGCTTGAGAGAGTAACTGAGCTAGGGATTTGTTCCTGAGAGGGTCGGGTTGTAAGGCGCTGAATCAACAAGCACTTCAGCATGTGCATAAGTCCCTTTGAAGCCAGCCAGACTCAACACATACTTAAGTGTTTTGCTGAATAAAGGTGGGAACTAGTCGGTTTAGCTTTTAGCACATGCACAAGCATTTTTTTCTAAACCAGGGCCCAAGTCGCTTAAAAAAAAAAAAAATTACACACACATGCACTGGCACCACATGCTAGACAGTTTATGAAGAGTAAGTTTTTCCACAACAGAATCAGCAGAAAAAAAAATAAACGCAGTCATGTCAATAACGCGTAGCGTGGATCTGTGAGCCAAGTGGAAAATAGCTCTTGTGCTCAGCGATCTGCTCTGACGGGAAAATGGGACTCCCCAACACCAAAGCAAAGTAGAGGCTACAAAATGAAACTGATAAGTGGAAAGGGATACCAATAAAAATCCAGATGCTTTCTGGAGCACATGTGAGTACACATAAAGCTTGAAAGCATGTTGATTATTAAAAAAAAAAAAAAAAGTTTTTTGATTTTTTTCCCTTGACTTGGCCCTTTTTAATGATTGCTATTTTTCAAGGTGTGCAAAGAAAATCTGAGGGGGCTTTTGCTACTGTACAGCCCTCTGGATAATGTCCTTGCTTGTCCTTTTCCTTGTTCTTTTATGTGTCAGCAATTATTGACCTCAACCTTCATTTTTGATGAGCTCTATAAAACATTAATAAATGATGAGAAAAAAAATGTTGTGGCGCATGATAAAATCACCTGTATTACAAATAAAATGTTCACTTCTGAGATTGCCAGCTATTTTTACATTCAGTGCTCGAAGTGTTTAAACACAGTAGTGCTTTAAATGAAATGAACAAGAAAAATCCACTAACAAATGGGGTTTTGTTAGAAATGGGTAAGAATGCTGGTTCTGTACTCAGGACTGGTAAAATGCGAGTGGGGAAAGTGTAAAGCTTTCTGTAATGAAAACTATAAACATAGCCACTATGTTCTGTTTTTAAATAGAGGATTTGAGACAATAGAGAAAGTCAAAGGGAGAACTGGATTTCATATTTTGGTAAAAGTAGTCCAGGGGACAGGAAGAGAGGATTTTGCAGAGAATATTCCCTCTCCAAGAAGGAAATCTTGCTCGTCCTTATTCCCTGTGTCATGTGTCTGTTTTCTAGCAGAGGTAACAGCATCTCTGTGAGGAAGGCACCTTCTCCAGCACAATGAAATCATAGACCCGCAGCGGCTGAGTTTATCCAAGCCTGTCACTGTCTTTCTGTAAAATGTGTGTCAAAGAGAAAACCATTAGACTGTCGATAAGACTATGTCTTGCAAAAATCTGCAGGTTTCGTGCTACGGCGAGGCACCCTGCAGGATCTGGATAGAGGCGAATAGTATTTGTTTTAGACTTGGTTTGCTCTTTGGAGATTTGAAAGCTCGATTTATTCATCAGATCTCAGGCTGACCCCTTGCCACAGCTCAGCCTAGGAGTTCATAAAATACAAACGGAAAGGACATGCATGACTATTTTAGGACATTAGCAGTGGCCAAGCCAGGCTGCTCTGGCTACCAGACCCCGGAGGAGCCAGCCCCACTAGGACTCAGAGGCATGGACGGCTGAAAGGCAGGAGCGGAGCCTGGATGGTCCCTGGACATCCAGGTGCACGTTGCACCACCGAGGATTCCTTAGGCTGAGCCTATCTTCTTTACCAGGATCGCCCACCCGCTTCACTGCTAGCTTCTTTCACTTCTCTTCTTGCAAGGCAAGGCTTCCAGCGTACTCCTTCCTCCTTAACCCGTGACCTCCAACTCAGAAAGAGACAGGCAGCAGTCGTGAAACAAAAGCAGCTTTTTTTTCCCAACATGAAGGAGCCAGATATATATACTCTGGTCAGGGCTACCTGAAGGAAAGGAGTCTTGGCTCTCTGTCCTTTCTCACTAGGAGGGGGAGATAACGCTTAGATCCACAGATGTTTCTCCCCGCTCTTTGCCTGTCCCTCGCGGCTGGAGACAGAGGGGGAACAGGCAGGAGGAATCCTGCTGGACGCTCCTAGCTCCTCTTCAAGGCAAAGATAGAAGAGGGTACGTCAGGCGGGTCTACAAATTTATAATATTCTGCTGTTACCAGGCAAGGAAATTCCCCAAAGTGGGACAATTTGGGATGTTTACTCAGTGAGTATTTTGTGGGAAGTTATGCTGTGAAATAATACTGATTTAGGTGTATGATCAAGTTGTACTGATATAGGATACACCATATAAGAGAAGTTATTAGTCATATATGTCTTCTACATTTCTCTCTCTTTTTTTTTTTTTTTGGAGGCGGAGGGAGCCTTTCTTTGAAAGGGTGTGGGATGCGGCGGATCCTGGTTGTGTGCAAATGGATCTCTGCAAAACTCCCTAGCTCTGTGCTAGGCTGAGACCCAGGTCATCCCCTCTGCCGGCTCAAGCTGCTCTGCAAAAAAGCCTGTGCAGGATGACTAAAGGACTGGGGTTTGCCAAATGGCCACGTACGGAGCAGGAGTTAAACGCAGACGCACACCCTGAAAATCCATACGCTTTCATTACGGATGTTCGCTGGCTGAATTTGCCGCATTGTTGCTGGTTAAATTTGAGTGAGTTAGTCTTTTCCTGAGATCACAAACTATCTTGAAGTGTTTTATGTGGGCAAATGAGCAATACTATAGTTAACAAAGTAAAAAAAAAAAAAAAAAAATTTGACACAGTGTGGCTAAGTTTAGGCACCTAAACCCATATATAGGTTCCTAAAAATAAGTCTGGTTCTCAGAAGGTCATCATTTTTTGAGAATGAAGCTAGTAATTTAGGTAGTTAGATGTGAACTGAGGTGCCTGAGTTTAGTCAGTTGGGCAGTAACATTTTTGACTTAAAACCAAGCCTTTCTGCCTTTGGAGAATACATCCTTGCTGGAAATGCAACAGACATGCTCTGTTCTTAATTTTTCCACAAAGAAACAATGATTAAAAAAAAAAGTCTGTGAGCTTTTTTAAAGTAGAAGATAATTAATGTAAATCAGTCCTTAGAAACAATACAGGCTTATTTTCACATTTGTTTAGGATTAAGCTGTTTCCACAAAGTACTTCCACATGTATGCTAATTAGTTTTATAACAAAACCAACCATCCCACAATGAAGAGTGAAGACAAAAGTCTTATGAACCATGCCTTATTCAATCAACATTTATCTCCATGTTCCAGGCCAGCGGGGTCCCCTTCAGGGTTAGTTCCTGCCGACCACCGTAGACTCCCATTGCTCAGCACCTGACCAACTTGGAAGACCTCTGGGTGCTTGGGAGCAGGTAATAAGCATCCTCTTGGAGAACAGCAGGTTGTTTGTGTGCAGGGGGTCATACGCATTCCTCCAGAGTACTGCCAAGATACTAACCTTTGTTTCACGGTCCCAGACGTGCAAAAGCCAGAGTTGCAATAGGTTTATTGCTTGCCCCATTGTAGGGTTAGTAGTATGAATTGCTCTGGTTATTGTTTTTTCTTTCTTCAGTATCAAAAGTAAATTCTTTTATTTTAATATCAGTCCAAGCCAACTAAGTGTCAATAGCACATTGATACGGTTATTGCCATGGGGAAATTGCATATTCTCACTTTTTTTTACTTGCTTTTCCAGTCTTTACT
>NW_009218980.1:39126-41874 GCF_000690835.1 Fulmarus glacialis
TCTCTGTCTCGGCCGTGAAGGAGTAGCTCTTGATGTACTTATAAACCATGGAAAACACATGCAATCCTGATGCAATAACCTTCCATTTTTGCTTAATTACTTTGTATATACCATAAATGAAATCTGATGGGATGTCATTCTAATATCTTTATTGTATATCTGAGTCTAAGTATGCAGCCAAGCGAGGATTTGACAGCAAAGGGAGTAGCAGAGCTGCGATAGCCTGGTGTAGCCCGTGCTGCTGGCAGCAGCAGAGAAGACACAGCAATACCCTTGCTCCCCGTTCCTGCCTGCATGCTTAGCTCTGCCAATGTAACTATTTATGTCTCCACACTGTAAACTGGATCACTAAAATGACTAAGGTTAAAAATAATCTCCTTTCTGGAGGGGTAATGAAAGGGAACTTTCTATCCAGCCTTGCCCATGAAGTCAGCACATCATGGAAAGCTGAGAAGCTCTTACTGTCCAGCCTGGTCTCAAGGCTATGCCCATGAGTCCACTTTTTCTTGTGCGCTTTGGCTCTCTCCAAATCTCTATTTCCTTCATAACCTGAGTCCTGAGCACCCAACGGATGTGTTGCCACACTATCAGTGATGCAGACGAGGATTTTCTTGAACAGAAACCAGAGCATGGGGTCAACTGGTGAATGCATAGGTATCACCTACAGATGGGCTGCACACCTACCAGCAGGAAGAAGATCTAGTCTGGGTGCTGCCATTTGTTTTTTGTTTCCTCAGAGATTTTCTTTTGTTCTTTTGTAGCAACATCATTATTTGAAGGACCAAAGTCATACTTTACCACAGTTTTCTCAGAGCCAGGATAAGCAACTAGACCATGGAAAAGAAACAGCGATGGCTGCTTTTTTCATACAGTCGGGTATGTCACACTCATTGATTGCAAATTTAAGCCCATATCTGGGTCCTGTAACTGCATCCCACCATGTGAATATATCTGATTTCTGTGTCCAGCTTGCATAGAACATAATCATATTTTAGTATTTTGATGGAGGTCAGTAATTATGAAAGATCACGCTCCACAATTGCTGTATACACAAATCGTATTTTGGATGCAGATCAGGATACATGACTTCTTTTCAGACTGAAGAGTGATTCTGCCTTATCAGACATCTGTCGATACTGCTATTTCTGAACTTCAGTGGATGCTGCATCACACAGCCACTTTGTTTTTTGTTGTCAAAGCAATTTCTTCTGCAGCTCTTCAGCTGCCTCTCTGCTTTTGGTGCCTAATACTCTTTGCTGTCAGTGACTGGGTGGACATGTTATTTCCAGCAGTGCAGCCTCTCTGCCAGAAGCATGAGAAGCTTCTACAGAGCTGTTACGCTCTTTGAGCTGCACATAAATATGCTCTTAGTGTCTCACATAGACCTAGCCCTTGGCGTGGTTACAGCTTACCAAAGACAAATTTGGTACCAAATACCGAAATTGCACAGGTAAATGGAAGGTGCACAACGGTTCACTTTTGCTAGTTCAACACTGAAGGGTGTCCCAGGTGAAAGGTGTCAATAACAGCATACTTATCTACTTGAGATTAGTTCTGGGATGAATCCAGTATGCGTCCACTTCATGCAACTTGCCAGATCCAGCGTTGAGGTAATTTATACCACGAATGCGTGGCTGGGAAAACTGCAAGATTGTGAAAACGGTGTGTTAGCATCTGTGCTTTTTTGGGTGATAAGAGACTGTAGACATGAGGCCTAGGGTCAAATAGAAATTTAAATCAAGGTACTTCCATCTTCAGAAAATCATACAGAGGATGGGGGAAGGAAGGCGAAGGAGAAACCTTTTGAGGCTACAATAGGTAATGGCAAGGTATCAGTGCTGGGTGCAGGGGCACGTTTAAACAGTGGGATGCACTTAAGACTTCCCTATATAACAAATAATGTTAGTGTAATTAAAATTATGTTCTTATCTGCACATACTACTGTATAGAATCATAGAATCATAGAATCATTAAGGTTGGAAAAGACCTCTAAGATCATCGAGTCCAACCATCAGCCCAACACTACCATGCCCACTAAACCATGTCCCTATGAAGCTTGTTCTCTTTCTGAAACAAGAGCAGCTTTTGTTAGTGTACTTAAAGTTATTTCCAAAGCAGCATAAATCAGGGCTGATGGAGCCCAAATCTAAAGAAGGGGTAGGGAGAGAGGTACACAGCTGCAACCCCTTTGTGTGAAGCTGTGTGGATGTGCTTCTCTAGGCTGTGGGATTTGACAAGGGGGGCAAAAACCATCTGCAGCCCCCACTAAACCTGAGTCTGTAATCTGAAACAGGAAGGACCTTTGCACAGGAGCAGGAAAAAAAATGTATTCCAATACAGCATTCTCATAGTGTATACTATGGCGGTACAACTTCCATGTGTGAGCACCTCTGAGGCTGGAATGAACAGCCTCTTGGCCTCCTCCTGGGAAAGTATCCATCTTCTACTGGAAGATCAAATGAGCTCTTCCACTGGATCGACATAACAAAAATGGAGGAAGGATTTACTTCATTCCGCACAGGCAGAATTTCACCTGAATACAGAAAATTTTTGGCCTGACAAAAAAAAGTGGCCCCTTCACTATTTCCCATTTTTTTGTCAGAAACAGATTCTGCTCTCAGAATATAAGAGCAGTTCCACTGCCTAAGAAATTAATAGACTTACTCAAGGTGCAGGTCTTTCTATCATGTCCTGCAGGGATTTTTTTTCTTTTAAGAATTAAGTACTAGCATCAGTGCATAGGCTGAT
>NW_009218980.1:41885-104779 GCF_000690835.1 Fulmarus glacialis
ATCCCATTGCAGCTTAGAATAGTTTTTAATCTTCTGCATGGTATTGGAAACAGCTGGATTAGGGCGGATACAACCTTGGAGGAGATCAGCCAAGCAAGGTCATAAGGGTACATTTTCAGAGCGGTGCATAGTCATTTAGCCACGCGACTCCCATTAGTATAAATCACTAAATCACTGTGCACCACTTTTAAATATAACCCCTAGAGTCACTTTTTTAAGGAACCTCATGGAGTAGTTTCATAGAACAAGTATGAAAACCCTTTATAGCACTAATATTTGCCTTAGCCCACTCCTAAATGATATTCTTTGCACTACTGCACTTGATTAATTAATTGAAAAGTCTTGTGCAGGTGTTTTGCACTCTGCCATTTGTATTTGAAGTCATCATCTAGGCTGCAATAGGACTTTAACAGAGAGGTGGAGTTATATATTTTTCTGTTTACCTTTATTCAAGATGTACCTTTCACAGCTTTCTGTATGTCTGCGTGCATTACTAACAAGCTGGTGGATACTTGGACATCTTTCTGAATAGACCTAAGGCAGCAGATAAGGAAATATGACTATTTAAAATGGAACTAATATTTTAATTTTTTCTCTGTGCTTAATAGTTAAAAAGCCTAAACCTAAATCTTCTATTTCAGAGTAAACTGCTATCCACTTTTAACTAATAATACATTTAACTGCTTGACACATCAGCTGGAATGATTAAATTATGTAGCAGTAGAGATATCTCGGGAAGCAATGACAGGTGGTACAAACCTACTAACAGTAGTTTGAAATGGTGGAGGGGGGGAAGCATTTTCAAATGTCAAGACACCAGCATCAGCCTCACTGTTTTCTTGTGAAATATGGTTTCTGGTTTATACATGTGTTTGCCGTTCAATCATCATTTCTTGTCTTTAGTGCACCCTTTATGGATCTGTTCGGACTGAGAGGTGCGTGTTTGCAGATGTGCATGGGCATATACACAGGTGAGTACGTGTAAGGACCAAGTCATGATTTTGCTTGTCTTTGTGTCATTAAAAGGATGCTGGAGAGAAAATGAGTTTGTAGGACATTGTGCCTAGCTTAGGCAGAAGCATGCTGAAAGAGGAAGGTCTCAGCTGGGATGAATACAAACCCCTGCTGATAAGCACAACTTGGTGTTTTTCCTTTCGGATCAGCCTATGGAGAGAGAAGGACAGATGGAAAGACCATTATATTTGCTTTTCTGTCTTTGACAAAACTGTAGTTCAGGATTTTTTAGCTAATCCAGCTCCCCTGGGCATTTGAGAGCTTTTTCTGAAGTTTTAACAGGGCACTGGGTTCTACCCTGTGCTGAGATTTTGAACCCCAATAGAAGCAGTCTCTGTCCTCCTCCTTTTTCTTCTAATGCTGCTGTTGAGGGATAGCTGAAAGCCAGTCAGTTTTTATGTCAGTATTTTATAGTTCAGGAGCCATGCAGGCGTATGATTTGCTTTGAAGTCCAGCAGTTGCTGGAAGAGTTCTCTGTGTCATTTTCATTCAGAAGAAAGCTGAGAAAACCATTGTTGTTGAGACATTCATAAGGAACAGATATAGAGTCATCCAGAACCCAGTTAGGATACACCAAGGGGCAAAGTCACTGGGGGCTAGCCCTGGATACAGATGCTGTACGTATCTGCATTTTACACCATGTCTAAGTGCTTAAAGTACATTTCTGCTTCCTTCAGGGTCTGACTAACCTTTCTTGGCTGGCTGTTTGCTGGTTTTGGAGCCACTGAAAGACATGCCCAACAGGCAGTTGGGTGTCTAGCTGCTTCAGGCTGAACAGCTTGAAATGTCTTGTACAAAAGTATTGGACTAATTTCTCCAGGAGATGGGGGTGATCCAAGCTGGGTTTTCCATGCTCAATATTAAACATTATAGTTTCCTTTTCAATGTGGAGCCTATTTTTGCATAACTTGATTTATCCAGCCCTGTGAATGACAGGGTTCTAAGAAGACCCCTGGTTCTTGTGGAATTAAAAAGTAATTATTCCATTCCTCTAATGGGACAGGAAGAGACAAGCCTGGTGATTCATTTCCTATACTCTTGACTGGTTTTCCTCCTCAGAGGCAAGGGCAGAACCACCCCTCCTTCCCCTCTGTGCAGGGCTCCATCGCAGTCTAACAAACATGCAGCAGCAACGACCTCCTGAAGAAGTGGTCCCCAAGAGACTTCCGTCTTTGCAGGAAGCCCCCATGCTCTCATTAAAGCACTAGATATGACATATCGTCCAGATTCCTTTTCCCAATGAATCAAATTCAACATCCGTGCAGCCTAAAACTCTTAATTCTGTAACCAGACATAATTGCAAACAAACAGTGTAACTTAATTTTTGATTGCTTATAGGGAATCATAGAAAAACAAGAATTACGTCAGAAAGAGCCATGGGATGAGTTATCCATGATTGTCCAAACCTTGCACCTCTTTAACTTAATGTATAGGTATATTTTCCAACAAATATCAGACTGCTTTGATTTCTAGCATTATTTTTAGAAATTGCCAAAGGGAAAAATATTACTATGCCCAAGACATAAAGAAGAGGAATTGAATAGGCCTTTAAGGAATTTAAAATGATTGGAAAGATTCTTGTCTACAAGATGAGAGAAAAATACTACTTCTCTGCAGTGCAAGTTACATATTTAGTGGTTTCTCTACACAGAAAATATAGTCCATTAATCATGTCAGAATACCTCATTTATTTTAGGTCTTTATGTCTAGCAAAACACTTAGTTTAAACTAAGGATCTGTAAGCATCCTTTTTATGTTTGAGGGAATGCTGTGTTTCAATTTCAGAAAAATCCATGATTTTTTTTTTTTTTTTTTAAAGCTTCATCCTGAATTAAGGCAAAACCTATAACCTTTTTTTTTCCAAATTGAAATTCCACAGTATTCCCTTTAAAAATAAGAAAGAGTAAAAACAGTTCCGTGTTTTTGAAAGGAAATCTGTTTGTTAGGCTTGCTAGGCTCTGTGGCTTCCCACAGGCTGAGCTGGCAAGGCACAGAAGAGCCTGGGATCTGGGAGGCACTGGAAACTTGGTGAATGTCCTCAGGATTCAGGAGCCAGAACTTCAGAGCTCGCTTTCAGGCAGGCTGTTGGGAAATGCATAACAGCCATCGGTCTTCAAGACCGAGGGTTTGGTGGGCTGAAAGGAGTCCAGAATCTATTAACTCTTAGAATTACACAGTTCAATTAAGCACATCACCAAGGAGTCAGGCCAATGCATTGGTAGGGAATCTGGGGGGAGGGTGTGATTAGTCTCCACATTTATGAGTGGAGTAAGGCTGGGAGGCAGAGTAGATTTACTGAAGCCAAAAGAAAATTTTGGTACATGTGTGAATAGGTGTAAGTGTATCGTTAATTAATTTTGGTGGCAGATGGTGTCTAACTATCAGAGCAGTGAAGATCTGAAAAAGACTTCAAATTACATGCAGGGGGGTCAAAAAACCTCCTCATAAGTTGCATCACTCTCGTTCTAAGCATTTAATGGGATTCTAATATGGCAGCAGGGGATGGACTTGATGAACCGTGATGAACTTGATGAACCTTGACACCCTGTGTTCAACAAACTACTCCAGTTTCTCCAAATCAACATTTTCCTGCAATGTTCTTGTCAGGTTTCCAAGTTGCTCTACTTGCATGCCAACAGTGTAGATGAGACTACAGGGTGCTGACAAATTGGTGGAGGGGGTTCAGTATTCGATACCTTCTTCTCCACTGTAGAAGAACCCCACTGCAGAGTTAGGCAACTTGCTCAAACTTTCAGGTATGATAGTGGTCTTTATAAAGGCTTCTACATGCAGTCAGGTGAAAGTTGGCAGGGCTCAAGGAGTGAATTCCATTGCAAGTGTGTGGAAAAGGCAGTTTTGCTGAAATTCTCCCTCAAAAAGGGCAAACTTTAGCTGTTCCAAAAGTTTTGTTCGGATGACCTCTCTGTGTTCAAAATGTGGGTGCTCTGTGTCACGAAGTTCTGGGGACCTGATGAAGAGCACTGTTATCTCTTTCTGCCCACGTGTTTTAGTTTGCTTCGACTGGAAATAAGTATGTAGGAAGTGGAAAGGAGAGGTGGAGTCGTCCTAACTTGGCTGTAGGTACAGCCTGGCTGGACACCCAGATCAAGGATCTGGAAAATACAACACAAAGCTCCCCCCCCGCTCCTTACTCAACAGGAATTTTGCATTCATTTTAGCAGTACATGGATTTCACTCTGGTGTTTATAAAGTTGTGATGTACTAAATTTGTCCCCTCCCAGGGGAAATTTAAGGGACAATTGTGGTACCTTGGACCTTTCTCTGAAAATATTGCATCATCAATTGTGTCAGCGATATGACCTGAAAGAGTTTCTAACTCCTGTACCAAAACAAGATCTTTCCTGGTGATTCCTTACTGGCAAGAATATGTTTCCTTTAATCTCTTGAGTTTTCTTTGTCTTTGATAGTGTCACGCAATGGAATTTATTATATTTATTTGGCCATGATGTCACTTGGAATTTCTTGCTATTAATTTAGGATTTCTAAGATGTCAAAGTCTCTCCAGTTCTGAACAGAACAAAAAAATTAATACAACTGTGGAAAAAAATCTCCGTAAAGTAGTCTGAAAATAAAACCCGCGTTTATTTATGATATAAAACCAGCCCTACTCATTCTGTTTAAGCTTTCAAAGGAGGGAAGCTTCCAAAGCTGACGTGCTCTAGTTTGCCATTCGAGCCCAAAGGGGATGTTTCACTTGAAATTATAAACCTAACAGTATTGGAAATGCTGGAAGAGCCTTAACAATAACCTACCTAACTTGCTATTACATTCTCTGAAGTGTATTTCATTCTTTTAGAGCCTCTGTATGAGGGATACAAGTGGAAAGAATTTTTCCGTCATTTTATTTCCCTGTCCTTGATGCTTCATCCTTCTCTGGAGTACTCTGAAAATACTGGTCTTAAATGGAAGGGCACACCAGAGTGCTCCATTAATCTTTCTGTTGTTCAGTTTTTCTGTTATGCCTTTTCCTGTCATCACAGTATTCCCAAATTTGACAAGCAGCATTGTTCAGGACTACCTGATGTTCTGTGGATATGCCTGTATTTGGAGCGACTCACACAAATTAAAGTTCCTCTGGGAATATGTTCAAGTAATCAACGATGATAAACAGTGATAGTTGCCAGAATGACTCCACTGCAACAAAACCCACCTATGATCACAGTACCACTGATTATTGCATATTATTTGTAAACTAATGAAAAGCATATTTTGCATAAGAAAATCATGATTGTGGTCAGTGTCTGGAAATGTTTATAACAAAGAGATATTTGCTTGTGTTGTGTACAAAATGCCCTACTTTACATGCATGAGCCTTGATTGGAGCCTTAAACCTTTGCCTGAAAAACAAAAGTGGGAAAACTCCCACTTAAGTCAGTGAAACTGATCTTACGGAGTGAAACGTATGCCAAGTACTTGTTGGGCACAGATCTTGCATGAGATTTGTACTGGGATTGCTTAAAATTTTTACATACCTGATAGATGCTTTTTGTGGATCATGGGGGTTTTCTCCCAGTGTTAAGTTCTTTAGGCCCTTCATCTGACCATGGTCACTGCTTCCTATCATGAAACAGTCACTCCCCTGATGCAGAAAAAATCTAAGCAGCAATAAAAGGCAGAGAATACCATAAACAGTAGTATGATGATGTTTTATCCCTGCACCTGTCATGGTGGCAGATGAACAGCAATGTGTTCCAATGATGGGTGCACTTAGGAACCTGTCCATCCATGTCTGGGGCAAACAAGCAGAACAAGTAGAGAACAAGTCTGATGAGGATCAGCTGAGGGAACTGGGGCTGTTTAGCCTGGAGAAGAGGAGGCTGAGGGGAGACCTCATCGTGCTCTACAACTACCTGAAAGGAGGTTGTAGCGAGGTGGGGGTTGGACTCTTCTCCCAAGTAACCAGCGATAGGACGAGAGGAAATGGCCTCAAGTTGCACCAGGGGAGGTTTAGACTGGACATTAGGAAAAACTTCTTTACTGAAAGAGTGGTCAGGCCTTGGAACAGGCTGCCCAGGGAAGTGGTGGAGTCACCATCCCTGGAGGTATTTAAAAGATGTGTAGATGAGGCGCTTAGGGACATGGTTTAGTGGGCATGGTGGTGTTGGGTTGACAGTTGGACTTGATGATCTTAGAGGTCTTTTCCAACCTTAATGATTCTATGATTCTATGATTCTATAAGTACAGACTGTGCCCCAGAGGTGATGGGCTGTGGCAGTGCATGACCACCTCGGCTGCCTCCCTGAAGACCCGTGAAGGCAAGGAGAGGGACTGCAACTCTCAATGACCAAAGCCACCAAATATTTGTAATCTGCTGCCCGCCTAAGAGGAACAAGAAATGAGTCAGCCAATTTATCACCAGGTGGCTTTGGAAGTTTCTTTGTTTCTCCTTTTGTGTGCACTCTTTTATTCTTGGGAAAGGTTCTGGTTTGGCAATATTCAATAAACCTGAAATTAAGATACTTCTTTTTTAAAAAAAACCAAACAACCCTGAACTTGATCTGATGACACTTCTGTTTCTCTGAAGATGGCATGGAAGTTTTATGCTCTATCCTAAATTAATTGATGTATTATTTTTGGCAAGACCACCCATTATTTGCTAAGAATTGAGCATATCAGATATTTCAGTATCCTAACAAATGAACTAATAAATGAATAATGGAAGAGTTAAGAAACTGTTTTTGTATCTCTTTTGATGTTAATCATGTTAACAACAAATGTTTGATAATATTTGGTCTAGGCCAATCCTTAGCTGTAGTGCATGTAGTTGAGATGAATGGGAAGGATAATGGTAGATTTGATGAATCCTTTGGTTCATTGTTTAGCTGAAAATCCGGCCTTTAATGCAGGCTTGAGTCTTTAAATTATACTTTGAAGACCTTAAGAGAGCTATCTGTCAATCTGTGGTCACTGAGTCTTCCTGAGCAACGTCTAATGATGCCCATGGGTCAGAGTACAACTGGTCATAATTTTTTCCAGTAATTATTTTCTTGATGATTTTCTTGGTGAATGATGTTGTTGTTTTCACAGTGTTGATACATTTTAAAAGGTGTTATTTTCAGTGACATTTAGGATGAAAGAACACTGAAAGACAGAACTGTGATAATGAACTGTTCTGGTTTGGCAGTCCCACAACTGATCATTTTGGTTTCTAATTTCAAACCGATTTTGTTAAACACTCATTTTAATAAAATGTTTGATGTGGGCTGAAACAATGAAAGTCATAATGAAATACTCACAAAAATTTTGAAATAAAATAAACTTTATTGACCCCAAGTACTTTTTTAAAATAAGTATTTACAAAAGGTCTCTTAGAAATATTGGTAGCCAATTAGACTAGTGTGATTGAGGGCTAGTTTCTGAAACCAACAGCACACAGGAGAATGCTGTAGACAATGTTTTGTCCTCACCCATAGCCCAATGACCTGATCAATGTGGCGGTAAGCAGGGATGAAGCAGGAAGCTGCACAGGTTAGTAAACCTCCGTGTAGCCATAAAATGGCTATAAACCTGCAGGTGACATAAAATGTCGAGCTGGTTCCTTCTGCCACGGCTTGAGGAGGAGCCTGTGTGTTGCCACCACTCTTTCTTCTGTGTCGCCAGCAATCCCAGAAGCAGCGAGTCAGGTCCTCCCACTGCCATCTCTTCTCTGCCTGTTTGACATCCCCAAGGGAACAGCCCTGTCCTGTGTTGGTTTCTCATCTGGGAGCGGCCAAATCCAGGGCTTTGCCACCGAGGAGCAACACGTTAACTCAGGGATCATCTACCTTAAACCCTCTATCTTGGTCAAGCAGCTGTTCTTCCATGTTTAGCACACATCCAGAGCTCATACCTTTGGATTTAAAGCAACATGCTTCAGCTGCGCTGCTTCTGCACCACTTGTGTCTTTTGAGAGAAATTTTGCTTTGTGCTGGACTTACCATATTTTTAGACTCAAAAGATTTTGAAATCATAGAGGTATTCATAAAATAGCAATTCCAGTGTCCACCCAATTTTGCAGCTCTTTTAATTGCAGGTGTTAGGTTAGCCCTCCATTGTTGTATGGTTCTCACTTCTGATTGAAAACAACAACCCCGTGGTTGATTTTCTGCTATTAGAAAAAACAGATGGAAAAGATACATTAAATAGTGACTTACCCCATCAGTTTCCTGGTGTTTAATATTTTCTCTACCAATTAATTTTTGTTTGTGGTCTTTGGCATATTGATTTGGCATATTGAAGCCAACTGTCACTATTCATGCAGATAACCTGCTACATATATGTTCAAAAATACAAAAAGCCCTTCTGTAGAAAAATACTGCAGATTATGTACATGTATTTAGTGCATGGAGAAGTTTAAATTGACTTCTGGATGTTCTGGTATCCTGGGTCAAACAAGGCTGTGAGATAAACATCTCGTTTAGTACGTCTCCAGTGTATATTTTACAATGCAGCATGTATTTACCAGTGCTCCCAGCCCTTTGCTGCGTCTCATGGTTATTTCAATATCCGAGCTCTTCTCATCTTCACATCTCCAGGAAGTCTCACTCTCCAATTTCCTGCTGCTCTCTCCTTATCAACATGAGAAGCAGAGGAACATCTGGTTGGGAAAAAAAAGAGAGCTCAATAGTCTTTCTGTATTTCTTTGGAACTGCACTAAAATGCCATAGAGGTATATATAACACGTACCCTCAGATGATCTGCCAGTTATGTAAAGACTTATTTTGCAGAATAACAATTGTAAAGGGATGCTGGCAATCTGGAGTTGAAGTAACATTTGTAAAAATACCATACCTTATACTTAAGCACCTGGAAAGTTTGAGGAAACTTTCTGTCCTGCAGCTTCCAGTTTGTTAACTACGGACAATGATGACTGCTTATTCTTTATTGTTGCACAGTATTATACTGTGAAGTAATGCTATGGTTTTTTTCTTACCCTGTAAATTGAAGGTAAAGTTTTGGGTTGTTTGCAAACATTTTGATACAGAATTTTGGATTCAAGAGATAACAGCCTTTAGATACAAAACTGCTTAGACATCATGATGAAAGGCACCTTTGATACAAGATTTTTGAGATAATGCAGTCTGCAATTTTTTCCAGAGGATGAACTTGTATTTCCTCTTTCACAACACTATGGTTTGGAAACTGGCAGCTAGACAGACAGATTTATGTTGCTATTAGGTATTTTAGTTTTCTGTGGCTTAATGGTTTTTTTTTTTTTTTTCTTTAGGGAGGCACTTTATTGTTTTCTCTTGCATTTCCCATAAATGTGTGTACAGGTACTGAATTGAGAAAAATAATCAAGGACTTTAGGACATGTTTGGTTTTTGTTTGAATTGACAGTGATAGCTCCTCCTTTTTCTTGTGTCTTGTTATTTAAATAACATTTGAAAAAACATATAAGGAGGTATTCTTTGCTTAAGAGCAAATACTCCTGCTTTCAAAGTGGTAGAAGGATGGAAAGCAGAGAAAAATTCTTTCCCTCACTTGAGCTCTAAACTCAGCAGCCATCAGGACAGATTGTAGCCAAAAATAAATGCGTATTTCTCTTTTCTTAAAAGCTTAAATATTTTACCGTACTAACTTTAAAAGAAAGCTGCTTAAACATCTCTCTATCACATTAACCATCCTTGTGTTTTAACCTCCTTTATGTAAAGGAGAAAATGGTGGGGTTTTTTAACAACACTTTCCATGAATTTTGCAAATTTTGGGATGTCCTCATAGGCCGTTCATGTGTGTGGACTTCATGCCTGCTGAAAGAGACTATGCAACCACTGGAAGTCATACCAACAGCTCAGGACTATCAGATTAAACCTGTTGGTGAACTGAGAAAAAACAGCAACAATAGTAAAAATGCATAAACTATATAAGCCGTATTATAGAAGTAAATTCAGTGCCTGTATATTCACTGAACATGTCAAATTTTTGGTTTACTCGTGTCATCTGGGAGATCAAATTAGTACATGGGAGGTATTAATGTAATGAGAAAGCAGATCATATTCTGTGGATCGTCACATGTCACTGCAGCCTTTTGGATGTATCCCTGGATGTTTCTGACTGACATCGGTTTTCCAATTAGTGACACAAATGAGGACACACAAGTGCAATGTCTGCAGGAGAGAGGCTACTTTTTTTTGCAATTCCGGTGGATGAAGAAGAGGGAGGTGGGGATGGCATTTGGGGCTTTTTTTCTAATCATCAAACCACACCAAAGTAAACAGCCACATTCCTATTCTGACTGGTGCCCCACCACCAGGACCTTTGCCCAGCTCTGGATCTGTTGAGCTCGCCAGTTTGGCTGGACTGGACTCAGAAACCTCTCTTCCCTTGTTTTATTTTATATGCCTGGTTTTGCACTGTCTGCAGCAGTATGATTAATATTCCAGGCAGCATTTCATAAAATCTTTTTTGCTGCTTCTTTGTGCCTCGTGACTGACATCTCTTCACTTCAAGGGTGATTTTCCTATTGGCAAGATGAGGACGTGCCACACCAAGTATCACCTTCAGGAACAAGCAATATAAGTACTATAATGAGATGGGTCTTTGCAGAGCCTGTAATTGGTGACAAGGCATGGCAGTTTCGTATCAGACACAGGTGTACAACACAGGGCTTATTAATGAGGCTGGAACATCACAGTCGAGAGCCTTCCAGTCACTATTAGACAGAAGAAGGTAATATATTCTGCATGTTGTTACTATGCCCAGTGCCTCCAATTTGCATCACAAAACCTTCAGGTAGGCCAATTCAAGCTAATCCAGGATGGGATCCTGCTTGCTCTTAGATGGACTATCAGCGCTGTGGCCTGCAATCCATCATTCTTGATCCCAGCTCTCGTAGACGGCAGCAACAATCATCTCAACTTGCAGATCTGCTCACTTTAATTGGGTTAGTTTAGTAACCCTCCTTGTATTAATGTCAACTTGGAAAGAGATGTAATATTCTCAGTTATGAAGACCTAGAAACTGGCCGTAGTAAGATTCGATTGTAGATCAAGAAATAGGATTTTCATCACGTTAAGAAATCTTCATGGAAATATATGTGGAACAAATAATGAAATAAAATGATTAACAAAGAATTCTGCAAAGATACCCGCAAAGCAATAAGGAATCTGATTGAAAATTGGTTACTTATGTTGTTCTCTTTGGAAGGAGGACTTTGATGATTTATTGTTATTGGGTTTGTGTATTCTGAGTTTGCCTTTTGTGTGCTTTTTGTGTGCTTTTGTGTGCTTTTTGTGTGTTTTTCCAACTAAAAACACACTGCTTTTTGAAACAACAAAAAACATTCAAATGAGTGGAATTTTGGTTAGATAATTTTTTTTCTACTTTTAAATAGTAATAGATGACTGTTAAAATAACGTGTTGTTTTGTTCCCCCCCACCACCACCACCCCCCCGGGACATTTTAAGGAGAAGGATTTCATGTAAAAAAGTGGGGTCCACCCTAAGCATGTTGACAATGTAAGTTACACTGCTTTTCATTTCTGGAAACAATCCTCTATACATTACCCAGCACGAACAAAGTTCTGTGGAAACTGCATTAGTATCATGAGGATTTGTAAGAAAAAATGGCAAAAAAAAAAAGAAAATTTGATTCCAAAACACCTTTTAGTGTCAGTCATGAAAATCTTTGTTAAAGATCCGTCCCTGCCTCAGCACAAACATTCCCAGAGCATGCTTCGTAAGGAGTGTATCTCCAGAGTGTTCTCAATTATATTTAAAACGTTAAAATGTAAGTTTTGATTGAAAACACTGGCGTTATTTTGTTTTGTTTTGTTTTCAAGAAGCTATGTTGCTGAAGTGACACCACTTATGCCACGAGCAGAAGAGGAGCCTGCCAGGCAGCAAGCCACTGGACTGAATTCCTAAAGCGACTAAATAACACTGCAGGCTTAGCCTACAAATTTCTCTTCCTTTGCTGACACTGGCCTTTCAGCCACTAATTCAGAAGAATTACAGCTGATGCCAATGTTATTTGTTTGTGGACAAAGTATTGAATATCTTACTTTATCTAAAACATAGATTCACTCATAGAAGTAGAAAATCTGGCTTTTTGTCCGGTTTAGCTTTCACTTATCACTTTCCTTCGAGTCTAACACTTTCAGATTTAATACTTTTTTTGTGTGTTAATGATTAAAATAATGACCAGGGATCTCACAGTCCTTTAAGAGGCCAGATGTGGAAATGCATGTGGTAAATCCACATAATAAAAATCTCTTAGTTCTTCTACTGGAAGCCAACTTTTTATTTTTTCTGTTAGCATTTTAGGGTTTCGCTTTATTCTTCTGGTCATGCCTGCGTTCTTGTCGTCTAACTTCTCTTATGCTTTTAGCTAATGCATGATTCTTATGCCCTGTAAGCTGTTTTTAATATCCAACCAATGGCAGAAGTGCAAAGTGTAGTGATCTAATGTTGCTTGGAATTTCTCATAAATTTTTAGAACAAAATCTGATTATTTTAAATTGAAGTTTTCATTAAATAATTTCTCAGTATTTTAATGAATTCCAATAGAATAGAGTCATTATCCTTTACACGGAAGAAGTAATCTCTTCTCACATATCAAAAGCAGTACGAATCTATCCATTGACTCTAAAGGACTCAAGTAAAAAAGTGTAATTTTTCAGGGCTGAACCCACACTGAGTGATTTTGAAGGAAATGTCAAAGGATTTGTAGCTTTTTTGTGAACACTTGTTGAAGGAAAGGCGCTATGTGTAGCCTTTGAAATGTGGTTATCGCTTTTACCTGTTTGAGTAGAGGTAGGGCAATACTCAGGTACCAACAAGAAGAGAGGGAACACAACCACGTCATGTTGTAGCGGACCCTATAGCCAATGCCTTCAAAATTTTAAAGGCATTCATTACAGGGTGATTCTTGCTTTTTTTTTGTTATTCCTGGAGGCCTTTGAAGGCTGAGTTCTTTTCCATCACGTCGTATGGATATGGCATGAACAAAATGCAGACGCATGCCCACCCCATGAAGAAATGAGCAGAGGACTGTCAAGATATTTGGTGTGAAGACCTGCATGTCATGTCACAGGTCAGGGAAGAGCCATCAAACCCCAAAGAGAGAGGCAGAAGGGAGAGGAAAAATGATCCAGCTGTTCCTCAGACTGACCTGATAAACACTGCAGAAAAAAAGCAATGCAGCTATGAGCTGAAATAATTGTGGTTTTGCTGGTGGGCTCTAAATTGGCCCATTCTGATATTTACCATTATGGCAGAAAGGTCCTGTAATGAGAGTTTTGAGTTCTTGGCAGCCCAAAGTGGAACTTGATTATCAACAGCAATCTTAACTTTGTTAAACAAGGACCACATTTACGAACGTGCTTATAACTGGGCAGTTTCCACAATGAAACTGCTGGCCAGGTTTTCAAAGCATATTAGCCCCCACTGGATGCCCAACAGGCTTAGCTAGTTTGTGAAAATCTGGCAGCCATTGCTGCTCTTCAATGCTTCTGAAAATCAGTGCTGTGATTAAATGGCCGACCATCTTTTTCCTTTCATTTCAGTTATAATTTGGAGTGGATTTTTCTATTGCTTTGTTTTTATTCTCTTTTTGGCATATCAATAACTGTTAGCTGGACACTGGCTTTGTTTTAGAAGAG
The DNA here is from genome assembly GCF_000690835.1 of Fulmarus glacialis. Taxonomy (NCBI): domain Eukaryota; kingdom Metazoa; phylum Chordata; class Aves; order Procellariiformes; family Procellariidae; genus Fulmarus; species Fulmarus glacialis. Next base: position 55,501 of record NW_009218980.1, read on the forward strand.
GATAAAACCGTTGGTGCCTTTTAGCTTTTCTGAGTCTGCTAGCAGATGATTGTTCACCTATAAAGGCATACATTTTTCTTTGCTAAATAACTGCTTAATAACAGTTGGTGATTCATAAATAATGGGATAGGTTGTGATCTTGCAGTCTGTTTTGTAGGTATGGTCCTTTGGATTTCATCTGCGTCTCACTGAAGGTCAACACGGCTCTTACAAGGGTTTACTTGTATAACTTCGAGTGCAAAACAAACCCATGAATCCATGAGGGGTTGGAAAAAAATATTGGAAAAAATACTAATGTAAGAAGTTCCCTATTATGATACAACTTTTATAGATCATAAGGATGCCTACAATGTCATAACCTGAATAGTTTATGATTTTTTTAATTTTCTTTTTTTGTCTGCTACTCAGTAAGTTACGGTGAGACAACCAGACATTTTACTAGTCGTAGTTGCTTTTTTAGATGTCACTTATTTTTCTTATCTGAGGAGTCGGGCATGTAGCATGGGAAACAGCTGCGGTACCACAGCAGAAAATGTTTATGTTACTGACAGCATGAATTAATTATTAGCAATTTTGAAATTGAAAGTTTTTTTAATACCTTACTCATTACAAATTGACACTTGGAGGAGGTTTCAAATGAAATGTAGAACCGATTTTTTGCACTGGACTTGATGTTTGTTTCTTGTTTGTCTCTGTTCATTTTACAGTTCCACTTCTGAACTTATGAACCCATCCAAAGGCCATTCATAGAGTATTTCACTCACTACAATTCTGTCAGCAGAAGGTGTTTGCTTGAGCCTTTTGGACTCTAGCCTTCCTTTCTCAGCCATATCATTCATCAACCAACCATTTACACATGTTGGAAAACAGACTATCTTATGAGTAAAGAACCTCCTTCCCAGCAATGCAGAAATGAACAGAAAACTAACTGACTTAGGACAATTTGTGATTTTTTTTTTTTACACCTGCTTCCCCTGCAACAATGAAATATACACCATGGTAATCTAGAGACAGGACAGGGAGAACGAGAAGCAACAGATTAAAATCTTGCAAAAATCATGTCCTGAACACAGGTTTAAATGCTAGACAGATGACCTCCAGGAGATTTTTCAGTTTTCTTTATTGATGCTTTAGATGAGTAGGAACAAGGTCAATAAAAAGATGCCACTTTTATATCATTGTAGCTCCGCTCATGTCAAATTATGCCTGTGAAATTCTACACAGTGCCTGCAACAGGCTAAACTGCAAAGTATATAGCATTGGCAATGAGGAGAGAGTCCCACTTTCACTTTCTCCCATCCAGGACAGTTTTTAACTGTTTTCTGCCCTGGTAGCAGCGGTGACAGGCCAGATAGGACATGTCCCTCAGAGTGGACTCCCCTGGCTTTCTCCAGGCACCAGTGGAGATGCGCTTGGCAGGAGAAAATGACCCTGATAACTCCCCTGTGCTGAGAAAGGGCTTTAACCACTGGACGATTGAATAAAGGTGTTGCATTTCTTGAAAGAAAAGGAAGATGACTCCTGGTAGCTATTCAGTATTAAAATCAGAGACTATTCAATGTGGCAGGTTTCCAAACATCACTAGATCCTTGCGTAAGGTACTGAAACACCAGAAAGATGAGGTTTTTTACACAGAAGGCTGTCCCTTCCCAGCACTACTTTTTTGTGTGTGCTGTATCTCAGTTGGTGACACCTAAGCCTCCTTGTCTACTTATCTTGGGAACTTAGCCTTATAATATTCAGACTGCAGAATCCTCCTCTGAGGCCAGAAGTTGGATATTGCAATACTTAGCACTGAGACATTTGCATATGGGGGAGGGAACGGGTGATATCTTTTTGGTTGCTTTTGAAAAAAAACACAACCAAAACCAAGTCTTAAATCACATAGCCACTACTTGAAAGCAGATGAACCAAATCTTGTGAAATTCTCAGCTCTTGGCAGTTATATTAGGTTCTGAGATTTGATATAGAGGGTCTTCTGTCAACAAATTTATCACATCCATCACGGAGTGTATCCAGGGGATTAGAACTTTGAAATAAAAGTTTTCTCACCCCCGGCCGCCTTCTATGCAAAGACACATTCTTGTGCCTTTTTAGGAATACAAATAAGATCAAGATAAGCAGTAGGAGGCAAAGTCAGGATGGAGCTTTGTCTGTTTACATGAGATAAAAATCTGATCTGTTTTTCCAATTACTGGAATTTAGGTGGAAGTTTTCCCACCTTTAACTAATAGTTATGGAAAAATGGCTCAGATGATAGCTATACAGCTGTAAAGCTTTTAGGTAAATTACAAATAATGTAGAACAAACTCAGGTTTCAAACTCTTATTGGATTGAGCAGGGCCTAATTAGTGCTGTTTTCCTGGATACACTCTCCTTCCTTTAAATTCTTCTTTCTTCTTATTCCCAGTGCCTTAATCAAAATCTGTTGGCACCCAAAACAAAGATTGCTGTGCAGACCTGGCAGTTCAGACGAACTACCTGTCCACATGGTGAACCTGGGGTACTGGTTTTCTTTGCCCTTGTTAAGTCCTGTAATTTGCTTCTCGGAGTGGGAAAGGAGGTGGGGAGCAGGCAAGCCGGCAGGAGCTGCTCAGCACTGCTTCCAGAGCGGGTCTGCTGCAAAAGAAAGGAGGTAATAAGAGGTAGCAGAGGGGAAGCATATACAGAAAAAAAAAAAAAATCTTATTCTTCCTGCCACATAAAAAAACAGATATGAAAACTAATAAACTTCAGAATTCTTCACAAGGATCAGCAATTGATGGTTAGACTGCAGTAATCTCCCTCGACTAAGCAAAGCTCCTGAAGCTCAGTCACCTGTCCTGTGTAATGCCACTTACTGCTCCTCCACTTTTTTAGTGCTCTTGGAAACTTCAGATCTCATAAAAGCCCCTTTGGAAGGCAGCTGGGTTGTACTCCATGTAATGATATTATTTTACTTACTATTCTTATTTCTTTTAGAGCCATCCTGGCCTTCTTGGGTTTTGGGTAACATGGAAAGTTTGGAGAAACAAGCGGCAGTGAGACCTCTCTGCTCTAAGCACCTTCAAGGTGAAGGTGGAGAGCAATTCCTCCCTGATACCTCAGAGCACTCCACATTTCCAAAGGAAAACAGCAAAATCCCCAGAAAGGAATGGTTTTACTGTCCCTTAGGTCCACAATATTCCTGAATATGGGAGAAAAAGACTCCCTAGGACTTTCTTAGCTGTGTCTGCTGAACTGTAAATCTCAGGGTTTGCTGGACGACAACACTGTGCTTATAAAGTCTCCTGCATTAGGGTCTATTATCGAGATAGGTTTCAGCATCATCACATCATGTCCGTTATAATGAGGAAGGGCTGCTCTGGAGTGCAGCACTAACAGTCTGCGTGTCAACAGGGCTCACGCAACTCCTCTTTGGAGGTCCAAACCCTTGGGAGATGGGTAAGCTTGGGAACAGCAAGCCAGGAAGAGGACTCCAATTAAATGGTGTTTTCAGAGAATCTGAATTGCAGGTCAGCAACCATCCTTGTGCAGTTGGTTTCTTTGAAAGAACAAATGTTAAATGACCTGTTCTCTGATGAAAATCCTGCCAACGGCAAGGTTTTACTGTTCACCACAGTCAGTTTAACAGGTGAGGAAGGTCTCTCTTTTTAGTCTTTCTAGTCAGATTTCTTTGTCTAAGCACTGTCTTTTTGTCACCAGAAACCTGTTTAAAAGTCTGTTTATTTCATTCCCATCTGCTAGCAGGTTTCTGAAGGAAGCTCTTGTGATGGGAACAAAGACGCATGTGAAAGAAAAAGAAAAGTTTGGTGGATATAAACTAAAGAATGAAGAAAAATTAAGATGAGCATTTCTTTCATATACACAGAAAAGGAGTTTTGCTAAGTGTTGAAAAAAGACTGAGGTGTTCTTGCTTGTTCCTAAACAAATGGGGGCCAAAATTGCTGTTTTAAGCTCAGACTTTCTCAGGACTAGCTGAAGCCGAACCCAGGCAGCATTAGTTTACCCTTTTCAGCCCTGACAGGATTACTATTGGAAGCCATCCTGTCCTTTCAATATGATTGGAAACCACATTTTAGATGACTTAATTTTCTTCTGAAACTTTGCTAAGCATATCCAGCCTTCCTGCAAGTCTATTTTCATGATTTTTAAATTAACAGGAACTGCACAAGGTACCCACTCAGAGATTGCCACGATTTGGTAAGAAAGTGGTGTTACTGTCTCTTACAAATGGCTAAAAAATATTCTGAAATAAATTTAAAAAAAAAAAAAGAAGCTAGGGGATTCACAAAGCTAAGACACATCCTTAAACATGGTTTAGCCATCGTAAAACAAAAAAAACCCTTGCCTGCCTTCACACCAACCCCCACCCTGAAGAAGAAACTTACGGATAAATTGAATCAGTAAGTCAAGAACCCAGCAAATGAACAGAGGCGAGATCCCACTGAATCCTGCCTCACATAGGCAAAGTATGTTCATTTAGTCAAGCACAGTACTAGAGCAGGACACAGTTTAACCAGGCTTTGCACGGCTTAATTCTTGTTCTTGGATCTATGAAAAAACAGATATTTGTGTAGATTTTACCCCCACTATGAAGCCGTTTCTAAACACAATGTGCTGGAGAGCAGATTTACACTACAAACTCTTCCTCCTTACATGTGCCTATCTACGGAGACCCCTCTCCGCCCCAGACTCTTGTGTTCCTGGCTGGGATCTGTCAGGCAGCTCCCGGCACCAACAGAAAAGGGCTTTTGTAACTGTTGGCAAGAAAACTCTAAGGTTTGTGCTTACCTTAGAGGTTGTGGGGTTTTTGCATTTTTTGAAATGTGCTCTATAAAGTTCACGTTCTGGTTGTGCTAGGTGAGTGTGGAGATTTCAGCTAACCTTGATGAAAAGACTGCACCATCTTGAAGGTTGCTCATACCTCTTGTGCCTCTAACTTCCCATGTAATTTTTCTGCAATTTCTTAAGCTGCCCCTTTCATGCACAGTTTAACAGTCTTACTACATGCAATTTTGGTGGGGAATGCAGTCTAACTCAACCAGTTCCTGGCACCAAAGGAAGTTCACAGTTAATGTTGGAAACCATCTCTGCTGTGATCTTTTCTCCTTTATTAGCTTCTATTTTAATCCCACGTGTAGTTTTCAAGCCATAAGAGTTTCATAAATATTTTACTATTCACACTCTTAAAAAAAAAAAAGTCTCTAGCAAGACCAAATGTCAAATCTACGTTTCAAATGTGGTATAGTACTATTTAAACTACTGCAAAGATGGAGATAAAGTTTAGGGTGACATAAAACAGCAGGGGCGCAGGCTGGAATAAAACCACCATTATATGGCTAAGGAGCCATGGGGGAACATGCAGGAGCTTGCGAGTCACACATTCAGGACAAGGAAGCAGAGGGAGAGCAAGCAGAGCAGTCGTACCAAGACCTTACCCAGAGGTATTTGCCAGCATGGATGAGTGAGCGCAGAGCTGGAGGGTGGCAATAAACGTGGACCATACACTGACCTTCTGCTGCCTGGAAGGGAGCAGCCGCTGTCTAAGCCGCTGTCTCTGTAGGGTCAGTCTGCTGCGGCAACAAGCGTGGCAAAATTATTAACAACGGTAATTAACTACAGCTTATCTAAAATCATTCATACGTTCCTTAACACTTTTTGTCTCCAAATATTGTAAGCATATTAATTCCCAAACATATTTAACTGCAAAGACAAGAAACATTTTTGAGCTGAGTAAACACGTAGAAGAACCATCAGTCAAGAATTTGAAATCAGGTTAAATTTTAAGAATCTGTAAGTCAGCAAGGATCTAGCATTTTTCCGTCACTGGGGAAATCTTTTCCCTTCTTTTCTGGTGATTTGCAGGCCACTGTGGTTTCCCAAATCAAAGTTTATGGCCCTGGGCTTAGAAACTAAGCTCTCTAAGAAATCTGGTTAACTATGGAGACACTGCTGCCTATACATCATCTACGATAACTTTAGAATTGTCGCTACATGAATATTCTGAATATGAAGACACATATTTTATTATGCTTTGCAAAACAGATAATTACTACCATACTTAGGAATGAAAGGCGAAGGAACAGCTATTAATGGTGTAATGATTTACAGCCCAGCTTTGCTTCCAGACAAAAAGACTCCAAAATCGCATGACTATTCATTAAAACTTGCAAGTTCATTAAAGACATGGTAAGATTTCTGAAAGTCTTATTGAAAGCCAGCGACTCCTAAGGTCCAAATTTCAATGGGAATTAGGTATATAAAATTCTTAGGCACTTCGGGAAATCCCACAAGGGCCCATATAGAAAACAGAGAAATACTTTAGACAACTAAATGCATTTAAACAAACAAAAGTCCATGGCTCATAGCTGCTTAATGTCACTGTGGGCTTCCCTGTTTAAACTGAAAATTCTTTCAGCCCAAATATTTCTATGTCAGCACATCTCTAGATCAGCCCTGGATTTACCTGGGACCTGCCAGGTTCCAAGGGGCTGAAGAGGCTGCCTAGGCAGATGCTGACTATTTTGCAGCAAAGATCCTCTGGATAAAAAACAATGAAGAGCATGTGAGAGATGGAAACAGACTAGAAGACAGACCTAACCTTTCAGTGGATGTCTTACTTTTTGCTTTCTGCTGTGTAGACAGTCCTCAGCAAGAGAACTTCAAGGTCTTCCATATACGGTGCAAGGACTGGGGATCTGAGCCCCATCAAAAGAGGGAAAAGAGGAAAGAGGATGATGACGTTGTGACTTCTTCACATACAGACAAGGTTCTTACAGCCAGAGTCTGGTCTGAGGAGGAGGCAGCATCACCCACTGCCTGCTGTGTCTTGAAAGAACAAATGATGTTCAGCTCTTCCAAACGCAAATATGGATGCTCTTGGACTTTTAGTTGGCTGGGTCTTGTGGCATTCCCTGAGTACGCAGAGATTTCATACCGGTTTCAAACGGAGTAAGGCACCTTGTCACTATTCATTATCTCCTTTAGTATAGACATTTACTTCTGGCATGTTTGAACAAATCTAGCTCTAAATATCTTAGGCCATGACTATAAAGGAGGGTGATACAGGACTGTCCCGTTGAAGTCTACAGCAGTCCCTATCCTCTTGTTGTGACAACATGGTTGTATACCTGGGTTTAGAGTTGACTTAGTATATCTGCAAAATACTTTGCTTTGCCACAGTTACACACTAGCTCGCTGAGAGCTAGCTCAGGATGTTTTGCACTACGCCCTGTTGCGGACCCTGAACACAGGTTCCACAATACATTCAGTGCCATTGGATATATTACCAATTGTCTTAAATATTTTAGTTAGATATTGCTTTAGGAGGTCATGGAAGATACTTGTTAAAAAAAAACACACTTCCTAAAAGATAGGTATGTGTATGTGTGTGTTTATTATTTTTGTGGGAAGAGATGGGAAGGTGGGTCGGCCCCAAATCAGACTGCGCTTGCGGTATCTTAAAGCAACTTCACTGGAGTCTCTAAACTTGATTTCAGAAGAGCTTCTCCGAATCCCCCCACCTGGGGTTCTTGACACAGCTCGTGTCCCCTAGTTACATCTCTATCACGGCAGAACTAATCCGTGGTGTACCATATTTTCAAATCCAGTGGCTTGGGAACTTTCCTTGAGGCTTCTGCGGGGCTCTCTCATCTTTGATGTTCTGTCATTTTTCCCCCCTTATTTTACATATGTGCTAGAACAGAACTGGTTAGTCCAACACATTTATGTCATTAGCAGAGGGTTTGTTTTTTTATGATGAGTGATATCATGTAATTTAATTGCTGGATTTCATAAGTAGGGTTAGTGATCTCTCCCTACTCCAGATCAGTAGAGATACCACAAGGATTCCTATCATATGGTGCACTTAATTGTGATAAATAAGCAGGGATAAATTAAGCCTATAAAAGGCCCAGATGGATATTATATTTGCATCGTGAATGCATGCTATGATGAAAATATGGCAGTTGGAGGGCCCCTTTGAAGCAGGGCTCTGGATCCACACTTAATATGTATTGTAAAAAAGATGTGAACAGTAAATTCAGCAGTTCATGACAAGCATATTGGAAGATTTTGGCTTCAGCAAAGAACCTCATTTTAATTTGTGTAGAAGAGAATGGGGGTGGAAAGCTCAGGCTTGAAAGGTCTGATAGGTTTAGCTGGCGTGTAATTTTTTGGTCAGTTGCAATTGAGACTTGGGGCTGAATAAAACCAGACGCATTGGTGTTGTTCCAAAGATCCAGGAAACCTACCTGATTTACAAGTGTATTTGTATTTGGACCAGTTATGGAGTGCAGCCCCTACAATTGCTATGCAAGGTCAGGAAAGATGTGGTTCATGTTAACAGTATGACTCCACTGGGAAACCAGTGGTTTTACTCACTTCTGCTCATGAATAAATTACATTTTTTAAAAATTCATAGGAGACAACAAAATCATAGGAAAAATGGCTCTTGCATTTAGAAAGATAGCTTACTATTGCGAACTGAACATTGCTGAACTTCTCTAAATCAAGTATAAAAATATATTTTTACATCATTTTTATTTATATAGAAAAACAAAAATAAGCAGACAGTAAGAAGTCAAATTTAGTATTTACACAGCAACTCTGAGATAACAGAAGTTAATTTCATGTGCATTTAAGCCAATAGTATTCAGTATTACGGAAAAACAACCGGAACAGAATGGAAGAAATATCTGTGACATACATGGTTTTAAAGAACAAAATTAATTGTGTTGCATTTCTTTCTTCATTTTTCAATTTGCCTTGTAGCACTGTGGTATTAGGTATGTACTGATGTATTATCATCATTGTTATGTATTACTGCCTTTACCGTGAGGATTCGTATGCCTTTAAGTCATGAAAAAGAATATTTGGGGGGGGTGGGGGTGGGGCATTGTTTAGCTATATTTTAAAATGTTTTCTTAAGCACTGATTCTCTTTGCATTACTTCAGCATCCTTTTCCCAGGACAGTTCATCTTGGCTTCACCTTTTCTATCTGTTCCATGGGTTGAGGGAAGAAGCTTCACTAAATTTTGAACACATAAATATTCCACAACTGAATGGATTTTATGTGAAATCCAGTTCAATAATTTAAGTGATTGATAGCGTGGTGAATTCTGAGACACAGAAGGATTATAGCCAGGGTATACAAATGCAAAGCAACTTTTAAAATGTCATTGCAAGGTTTATTTGGCTTGTACAGTTCCAAGGGTCCTTATAGCACAGTATGTTCTCAGATTAAAAAAAAAAGAAGAAAAAATAAAGAAAAAAAAAAAGAAAAAAAAGCTCTTTAAATTCTTGTCTACTAAAATAAAAAGGAATTCAATAACAGCTGAGATGATGGGTAGGCTTGTGTTCTTGGAGTTAACTGGGGCTCAACTGTAAAATGTGCATCAAACTAAATAGAGAGCTCAAAAGGATAGGGGTCTGTATGTCCCTATATGTGGCACTTCAAAGACCTGTATTCAAGTTCTTTCCCCTATTTATAGCTATGATTTTTATATCAAATTGGACAGATAGAGGATAGTCTGAGAAAAATTTTCCTCTACATATCCAGAAACTTGGAATTCCAAGCTATTTCCTGGAGAAATTTTATATGACTTTTTTTTATTCATAGAGTGGAGGGAAGACTATACCGTAACTCCTTTTTATAATATTTTTCTGAGGAAGAGAGAGTTAACTTGGCGTTAGAGCTCAATGGTGCTCATGAATGATGAGCAAAGGTGGGATCCAGAATTAGGCTTCAGACCCTCTGGCAGACAAGGTTACACTCTGGTCCTCGCTCCGCACTTCTGTACAACAAACTAAGATGATTTCCAACTTAGGATGATGGGCTGCTTGTCTCATTTTTGAACAGTTTCTTATGCATCTTATAGGGCATCTGGGATCCCAGCTGGCTCCTGTGAAATCTATGAAGTGGCAAGTTTGCAAGACTTTGAGGTTTCCAACATTTAAGTCCACCTCGTTTACAAACCCAACCCTGCATATTTTGCGATGACCGGTTTCTGTGCTTGTAGAAACCACTCCGCAATTTATTTCTATCTACAGAAAATCTCTCTCTACTGAATCTCTCTCTACAGATGGTTTTGTTTTGCTTTGTCCACTTCATGCTTCTCTGAGATCTAAATTTTTCCACAGTCTTTGGAACTTAAAGAAAGTCATTTACCACTCTCAAATTTTCTCTAGGTGACACTTAACCAGTAATTTTATTTAGCATCTCCTGCTCTTTCATCCAGATTTAAAAGAGATCTAAAGAGTTTGTGTGTGCCATGCAGTGGTCAATTTAAAGAATATAGCAGAAGCACATGCCACCTTTACACGTACACATACTCTTTCCTAACTGTTGTTTATTGGCCTTCAGTTACTAACGTTATTATTTCATGAGACTCTTCTTACTTAGATGCTTCCATAGGTTCAAACTGACCTAACAGTAAGAATTAATACAGCAAAAGGCAGTGTGTGTTCATCAGCAAGTTTCTTACTTATCTGGAGAGTGCAAAAATTATGATGAATTTTGTTGTGGTAGTGATCTCCTCTGTCTAGACTGGAGTTTAGAGGCAAAAACTGTGTGTGGCATTTGCTATATTTGTACCTGTGAACACAACATGAACGGCTGTTGGTGCAGGGTGAGAAATCAGACTGTTGGTTTTGGGCAGGCACATGCAAGGACAAACACAAGAAAAGCATGCAGAGATGTTACATGTTTTTTAAGAGGCCATGAAAGGACGTTTTGATGTTCACTATGGTTAAGCAATGTAAATTGGTTTGGTTTCATGAATAAACTATTATTTGGCTTGTACCTGAATTTTTCATGAATTGTTAGTGTATTTTATCAAGCTGTTGAGACAGTATTGCTTCCATGACTTCGGTATCTGTTCTGCAAAACAAGGTAATTATTTTTTTTTTCTGCTTACTCGCAAAAAGGATTGAGGATTGAGCAATGCTAAACAGGAACAAACAAATAAAAAATCTTTTAAGAACTTGCATCACCAAAAAAAGAAACACGAACTCCTGCCCGCAGCTCATGTCGCTATACCGGGAATATCTCCTAATAGTACAGTATGTACAAGGAAAAAAGTGTTAATGGTGGTCTTGCTTATATCAGCTCAAATGAAACAGCTATACCAACAAAAGCACTGTCTTCCTCATAAAATCTTGTCTACGGTAGAGATGTTGCCAGAAAAGAAATGCTGCAAAAAAAACCAAACACAAAAATCACACTCTTAACTGACATTCCTATATGAGCAAAAGTTTGCAGCGACTCCTGGCTCTTATTTCTAGTTGCTCCTTAGGAAGCCCAAGGTCTTATGCTGGAAGATAACCCAGAGAACTGTTAATGACTCCAATTAAGAGGTGTGAATATCATTTACACCTATCTGTTCCCTTTTAGCAAGAAAGAATAGAGCCAGAATCACACAGCGCATAATCCTACAGAGAGCATTTCAAACAGAAAAGGTTGAATTTATTTGAATCATATAACTCCTTAGTCTGAAAAGGGAAAAAAAGAAAAAGATATGTAGAGTATTTTAGAGGGACAAAAATAATAGTTCTCCTGCTGTGTGTTCTCACTTTGAAACAAATGGAAAAAAACAAGACAATGATTAAATAAAGCTCCAGAATATTGAAAATATTCTTTAGAAAAATATGTAAATACAAACAATATGTGATTTAGAAATGTGAGCCAAAAATATGCTTAAAAAATAGACTTGCAGATTTTTCACTGATTGCTAGCAGGCACTGGTTACAAATTTTCAAATTATGAAATTCTGCTTTAAATTTTCACCTGCAAATGAAAATATTTCTTGTTTGAAGCCATTCATTGACTTCCAGTGTAGAGGGCAAGTACAAATTTTCACTTTTCCAAAATACTAACATTTCTTCTAGGACCTCTTGAAAGTGCTTCTAAATAGGCATAGGGCTGTGTCCAGATTCCAATTACCCGTAATGTCAGTTGCCTAAACTTGGTATTCCTTTTTTTACTGGAAAGGTACGTATCTCAGAGAGGCTACCCATCCCGTGGACCATGTGATTTATTCTCCATTGTGTTGACCAGTGTCTCACCGCCTGTTCTGTCCTTCTGTCCTTCTCTTTACTCTCCATGAAGCTCTGTGAAGAGGCAGCAGCTCCCTTTCTGTTCTGTGTTGGTACAGCAGCTACCACAGGGAGGGTGATCCGTGAGTGAATTCCTAGGCACCAAGGTAACCAGGGTAAGTTATTACACAGCTCCTGTCTTAACAGATATCTTCAAATTATCCCCCAATGCATCCCTTTTGGATATGCCGGTGCACTTTTGTTGGGAGACAGCTTCCATAGGTCAACCAACTCGATGTTGTCATCACTCTAAGCAGTCTTGTAAAGCAGGTTCCGTGCTGAATATATTGTCAAAGACAGGGGAAAACAGTGAGCTGGCTAGGACATCAGAAGTAACTGGGAAAAACAGGACATGGCTGTGGTCATCTATCAACAATGGTCATTTATCAACAATGGTCATTTACCAACAAGCTTGTGCTTCTTTCTGGCTTCCCTGCTCTGACTTTTTGGAAAAAGCAATTCTCTCTGTGGCGGCCAGTGCATCATTTGGGTTTCAAGAGCACACCAGCCTCAGAGGTGATTCCTCTCAAAATACGCAGAGGCCACCTGGCTAGAACAGAGCTGGTACAAACACTTTTGTACTGTTTCAGTGCAAAACTATACGAACATTTTGTTCAGGAAAAAAAACCCAAACCAAACAACAAAAAAAAAAACAACAAAGAAACTCAAAACCTTTTGTTTTGTTTTAAACGTATTTTTTAATTCAGGTTAAAAAAATTACCAACTTGATATGTAAGAAGCAAAATTATTAGGAAAAAGGATATTTCCCTGGGCAATAAAGACAACTAAATCATGCAGCTGAGCAGAAACAAAGACAAACTGTTTGCCAGTGTGAGTGTGTGGGACAAAGAAGTGAACAGCAGCTAGAATCGGTTCTATATCCACCTTTGTTTAGGGTGAGAGTCTATTACAAGTAAGCGTTGTACAACAACCTACTGTGCTTGCCTTAAAGTCTATTGTAATTCTCTATCTTGGAGAGTCTGTGCTGCTGATGAAAAAGCTTTACTTCTTAAAAGATAGGCTCTTATTTTTTAAGCCTGATTCTCGTGTACTTTGCTTCTGTGTTTGGGGCAGACACAGATGTAAAAGGTCTTCATACCATTTGTATTACCCTTAATTTGAATTTCCCACCTTCTGCTTTAAATTAAAGCAGCCTGAAGGCTGCTCTAAATAATGTTTTACTTTCCACACCATTTGAGTTCCCAAAGTAGACTAGCTCTAAGCCAGATCTGATCTGCCCACTGGCAAGTCTGAGAAGAGGGTAGATAAAGTCCTCATTCCCCAGCTCTGCAGGAATTTCGCATAACAATATTGTGAGTGAGGGATGAGCATGTTTCTGCCCACAAACCTTGATATCTTGTAAGCGAACCTTAAAAGCATTTTAATGAAACTGAGATTCAGCAACTTTGTTCATTAGAAAATACAATCATACCTCTTGTTTTTGTTATGTATGAGTAAGATTTCCTATTTCCACTCAGGCTACCAAAGGCAATGACTCATAGTGGTATTATTTCTGTTTATAAAGTCAGTTTGTAGTGCTTATCACTGGCGCATCGCTTTAAAATGTCTGAATTGGTAGTATTACCCTCATTTCACAAAAAATATTTGAGGCGTGGACATATCAAATGACTTATCCAAGGTCATACAATATTTCAATGGGAGTACATAAAGACTGATATTTCTTTTGCTTACAAGGCATTTAACATTTTAGGCTTGACTGTGTCCTGTACCACATATTTGCAAAAGAGGCATAGGACAAAAGGCTTCTACAGCAACCGCTTCTAGGACAACTTACCAGTGTTTAGCAGATATGCTGGCACCGGTTTTTGTGGATGCAGTGAATTACCTCCTTGTTTTCTGGTACTTGCTCAGTGATGGAGCAGACGAATACATGGAGCTCCCACGAAAGGAGTAGGAGACTCCTAGCTGTAATGCCTTATGTTTTCTTGGGAATCCTGGGAAAACAGTACATGTGTTCCTCTGAAGACGAGGACTGCCAGTGTGCCCCTTATATAGCCACCAGAGAGTGTGGGGAGAAACCCCTATGTTTTATGACTGACTTGGATGGCTCTGACTTGGAGGCTATAATGCTTAGAAAGTTGCTGTTTCAGAACACCTTGTCTATGTTTTTCATTTCCCCCTACCACCATTGTGGAGAGCTGGGTACTTGAGAAGAATGCACTAAAAAGCCCACCTGATGAATAGAAAACCACATAAGAAAAAAGCACAGATGAACTCTTCTTTCTTGTATGAATACCCTGGCTGGCAAGGTACACAGTCATATTTCTTCTCTTCCTCTACAATCATCACTCTTGCATTCTCAGCTGCACAAGTTCCCCTGCTTAAATAGGAGGGGGTTTAAATGCTGGGGGTTTTTCCATGTAGACTGTTCTAAATATTTGCAGTTAAGGTTATATCATCATCTGACAATGAAGAAGGTGGGGTGGACTGTTCTCAGCCTGAGAAAAGCCTACATTTCAGATGTTTTATTTAGGTCGTGACTGTTCTAAACATGATTCTCTTTTGCAAAAAGCATGTTGAAACATCTTTCCATGTGCTCCATTTAAGTATGAAAATCAGCCTGGATGCTGTTTTTCGGTCTGAATTCATTGCTCTTAGTGTGCAGTATGCATACTCAGAATCCAAAGTCTGGCAATCTGGGGATTTAAACTGAGTTTAAACATCTTTCTGTGTGGGTCCAGTTCAAACAGGAAGTTTTTGAGAGTTTGGTCCTCAAACTGGAGCACTTTGTATAAACATGGGGTGATGAAGCTTCTGCAATATGGGAGTTTTTAGACCAAAAAAGGAGATAATCTTCTGCAATACATGAATGTTCATTTGAATAGATACAGTTTAGGATAATTTTCTAGGTTATAGCATTTGTGGTGAGTCCCTCTCTGATTTTCTTGTGTTGGAAATAATGCGTTTTGGCACAGTAGATGAAACTAGCAATTAGAAAGCAGTTTCCTTTTAGAAGGATGTCCATTAGAGTGCAAAACAGTAGAAAATAATAATGTTTGAAAATGTACAAATAAATAAAATGAAGACTATTCTCCCTTGGGTGTCATTCACACTGTGCTTTTCACTTAATAAAAAAAGCTCTTAGCATGATTTTTTCCAGTCTAAGCAGTTGGTGTTAAGGTGTTGATGGTCATTAGCAGGATCTAGAGTCAGCCAATTAGATTTATTTTTTGCAGCAAATTAAGCCGCAAGACTTTAGAGTCTGTGCTTAGCAGAGTCTGCTTCTGACAGGATTTTGGACAACCGTGTTTCCTAACGAGTAGCAAAACAGCAGAAAGAGAGGGTGTGGAAACCTTGGCCTGTCTGAAAGGCAAGTACGTCCTAATCCTATAGAAATAGTCTGAAATGCTGAAGATGGCATGGCAGACGAGTATATGCCAACCCAGTGACCCTCTGAGGCTGATGAGATGAGCTATTATTAATGGGATCTGAGTCAGGACGTTGATATGGGGAGTTTCTACATGAGAGGCTTGCCAGAAGGAGTGTTGTTTTTCTTTTCTGATGGACAGAAACAGATGCCTGGGGTGCCTGATCATTGCTTTGGGGTCCTGCGAATCCCACGGGGTCACAGAACTGTTGAGGTTGGGAGGGACCTCTGGAGATCACCTTGTCCAATGCCCTGCTCCAGCGGGACCAGACGGAGCTGGTTGCCCAGGACCATGTCCAGCTAAATTTTGATTATCTGCAAAGAGAAGAGACCTCACAACCTCAACCTGTGCCAGTGTTTCACTGTTCTCACAGCAAATATTTTTTTGCCTTATGCTTAAATGTAATTTCTTGTGTTTCAGTGTGTGCCCGTTGCCTCTTGTCCTGTCACTGGACACCACTGAGAAAAGCCTGTCTATCTTTTTGGTGACCCTGCGTTGGACTCTGTCATGTAAGTCCATGTCTCTCCTGTACTGGCGAGCCCAACACTGGACCCAGCACCCCAGATGTGCCTCACCAGTGCTGAGCAGAGGGGAAGGATCACCTCCCTCAGACCTGCTGGCAATGCTCTGCCTGATGCAGTCCAGGATGCTATTGACCTACTGTTTTCCAAGTAAGGAAGTATTGTTAATGACAAGAAAATACCTGAGAGGATCCCTATGCTGCCTCATTCAGAGCTTCAGTAAGGACTGATACAGAAACAAAGAAAAGCACATTTCCTAAGTAGCCAAACAGGGGAGAGACATCTGTGTGAGAATGGATGTTCTACATTGAAATAACATTTAACATTGTACTTAACTGCCAAGGCCATTTTTTTCCAGACAATCATAAAACTCTCCTATGTTTCTGTTAAATTGAAACAAGTGTCAATTCAACCTGTGTTGTATTCCTTATCTCTTAGCACCACTCACAAAAAATTACCACTGGAGTGCACCTACGCTGCTTTGGGGTTGGACTCTAATGCACCCTGTATCTGTGCTGGGGTAGGAGAGGGGACTAATCGATCCTATAACGCCCTTATGTGAAGAAAAAGGTCAGCAAAGCATTACCCCAGAGAAATGGAGAAGGTGCAAGGTAGGAGCTGTGAATAGGAGATACGGATCATGGCATTTCTGATGGCTACTTTTGGGATGGGGCAGTTTGTGCCTTGTCCTATGCTCACAGCTGTGCCTGAAGGCTTTTATGAATGGGTGTTATTCCCAGATTCACAGATAGTGGGAGAAATGATTATAGACTCTATCTAGCGGGTAATAATGGTTTAGTAATCTGTCGGAAACAGGCAAGATGGAAAAATTAAACAATGGATGAACATTACAGGAAGTACTTTTTTTCAGTTTGCTGACAGTGATAGTATCATTTTGATCACTTAGGATAACCTGGCACAGAGAGACCGCCATAATCTCTTATTAAATTTTGTGAGAGATTATTACACCCTGCAGTATATGTGAGATTGCTGTAAGAAATACATAATTTTGTAATTCACAAATATTTCACAGTATGAAACCTTTAAGAAATATTAGTAATGTTTTGGTAATATGAAATATTCAGGAGTGTGATTTATGTCTTCTCAAATGCAATTTACTTACCATATGAAAAGAAGCTTGGATCCTTGGCAGTGTTTAGGAAAAATCAGGTTCATTTCTTACTGGTGTGAACCAGTGACCTGTTAGATTATTCTGTTAGTGCCCAAGCTGTCTGTGATGTGTGAGAGGACTTTTTTTTTCCTGCCAGAAGAAAAATACCCATTTACTACTACCTTCATGAAGCTATTGAACGCATGACGTAGTTCTTCAGGAACATTGGGTAATGTCTTTCAGAGGGCAGATCATCTTTGAGGACACTTCTGGAGGACATTTGAACTAATCCCAGTAAACAGGTAGAAGAGGCTGTGAAGCTTCTGTCTCTGGATAAGGACCCCAAATGCCTTCAGGGATGATCACTGATGCCCAGAAAATGTGTTTGTGTGAAACACAACAAACAAGCTAACATCAAAAATCTTAGCATTTATTTTGTATTTGTTTTGGGGGCCCCCTGACTCCTGTCACATTAATTATTGAGCAAAGATTTTTTAAATTTTTTTTGGAAAATTTCATTTACAACCCCTTGCTCCTCTCGCAATTCTCCACATGTACGTTCCAGGTTTCCTTCAATCAGACCTTAACTGAACATAAGCTGTTTCATATCTTGTAGCTCCTACCATACTTATCTACACCGTGCATCTTGTTTGCAGAGCAAAGCATTTTTGCAGACTGGTTTCTGAACGATTTATCTCTCTTTGTAGGCCTGCCTTTACATATGTGCATGAGGGAGGAAAACTGGGTGACACAGCCAGGAACAGTGAATTGTGAGATTATAAATCCAGATAAATCCAGATACATGCCAAACATGCAAAAAAAAAAAGGGGTTTTGAGCCAATTGGGTCAGGCCCATACCTACAGTTTTAGCAACACTTCCAGAGTTGGATCGGATACCAGCAAATGTTGAATAAAGGGGTAAAGAGAATAGAGCAGTATGGTCTTTCAGAAAACCGTAAGGCCAGCCCTACCATTTCAGGCATAATTTAAGAGTTAAACTTGTCAGTTTCTAGAGCTGTAAAAATGCTTAGCTGCCTTCTGCTTTCTGTTGACCAAGATATTATCCATTTGGCAGAGGACTCCATCAAGCTTTTCAGAGTAATGACCTGGAAGATTTTGTGATCCAAGAAGATGTGAGACAGAAAGAAATCATTGCCAAATTACAGATTGGGCATCCAGTTATGAGAACATTTTTACATCTTCTGAAAAGTCCTAAAGTGCTTGGATCTACATGCTGCTTCCTGCAGACAAACTCATAAAGCTTGGCAAAAAATCTGCAAAGAATCTGATATTCCAGACTGAGTGTTTTGGAGACAAAGTTGTGTTTGGTAACTAGCACTCTGGGAGTTTGACTCAGGAAATTATATTCCCTTTCTCCGTTTTGTTAATCTCTCCTTTCCCTCCAGGTTGTAATGAAAAAAAAATCATCTGGACATTGACACTGTAGATTGTTTCACATCAGATTTTAGATTTCCACTAAACACTCCCTTGGTAGTTTTCCTTGTTCTTGGAATATTTTCAGGTAGTGCTTTATAATTTCAGATTATAAATCACTGCAGGAACTGTCCCATCAAGTCAAACCCCTTTTTTAGTCTCTTATGCCTTGATTTGTAAAATCCACATCTAGGTGTTTTGCTGCATGGTTTTGTGCGAGATCAGTGGAAGGAAGTTTCATCACACACATGTTTTTTCTGTGCTTTCCAGTAGGAAGCCTTATATTCTTCCTCCTTTTATTGCAAATAATTAGAAGAGGAGCTTTGAGCATGTCATTTTTAAAGAAACTATTTACTATGTTAATTATCACCTTTCCTTGAAACCCTAAAAAATATGCTAACAATCCAGAAAGTACGCTTTTGGAGAGTACTATCATGGCTGAGAATATATGATAGTAGTGGCAATCTAAAAGGCAAGAAAAAATTTAATCTGTGGCTTGTCTTCTTTCAAGCAAGAAGTACTGAAGGATCAAGAATCTAAAAGTAGATAGATGTCATACTGAAATAGCATCATACTTCGCTATCAATGAGTCATGTGGTGAAGTGAATGCATGCTACTCACTGACATGATATATTATTCCTGCTTGCAATAGCAGGAATATTATATACATTATCACTGGGTCAATATCATCAACGTTATCACGCGGTCAATCTGAACTTCAGTTCTCCATAAGTCAGTTTTCATAATTTCAGAGATCTGAACAGCATTATTATTTATTTGAATGATATTGGTGCAAAAATTATAAATTTTACATGTGTGAATCAAGCACAGTATTGTATTACGCTCATTTTCTGCACGTGTGTGCACACACACACACACTTTCTAATTAGAGAGCCTTGTAGTATTACATTCTTTGTATAAAACTCTCGAGTATTTTAAAGACTAGTGGTCCCATTTTTAAGGTTCACAAGTACTTCTGTTACCATTTTAGGTACACTTGAGCAAATAAGTACCTGATCCTCATTTTGAGGAAGTGTCTTTCTCACCTATTTAAAATAAATATCTACTTAGATTCATGAAATGGTCATTTTAGTGCTTTTACACAGTACTGTGGCAGAAAGATAACTGATTCTAGAATGACATCAGATTACAGCACGCTCCAACACAAAGCAGTTGCTCTTCGTACAGCACTGTACATCCTTTGTCTGTTTTTTATACATTAGGGGGAAAAAATCCAAGCCATTTCAGGGATGGGAATAAGAACAGGGAAATAAGAACGAATTCTTTCAGTGTCAATAAACAGACTGGTCCCTGCAGCCTCCTGCTTTACTTAAAAGAGTCCATCCCATCTAACGCCTATTTTCCTTAAGAAAAAAATCCCAAATTGGATTTTTGCGTGCTCCTCCAAAATGAAATCTGGAAGTACTTCTAATCCTAACAGGTATAAAGCTCTCCAGCACGGTGCTGGCTCGAGTGTGCTGTGTGATCCTTAAAGAGCCTGCTCCGCACATCACGGAGGGAGAGTTCGGCAGCGGACTCTGGGAATGCAATCTGGTGGAGGTCCAATTTCCATCCCATGTGAGGGTCAAGGGATTGCAGAACCCCTTTCACTAAAACTTGCAGGTCTCCAAAGCTCTGCTCTGGAGCTCAGCACCGGCGATCCTCCACTGGCTAACAAATTCTGGAGCTGTGTCCAAGCTAGAATTGCCAACTCATTAGTTGTAAAATATTGGACAGACTTTCAGCTGTAAAAGGAGACCCTGAAGAATATCCTTGAGGAATATGGGAGCAGCATTTGGAGGTTTTGTTTTGCCATTGCCAAAGTACTTTGGTCCTGTCCTCTTATGGTAACAACAGTTTGAAAGCTGGAAGTCTGCTCAGCTCTGATGAATGAGGATCACATACAGCAGGCAAGACTACTTATGTGGGGGAACTGCCAGCTTCAAAAAGATGTTGTAATAATACCATTCCGGTTCTGTTATGAATCTCTTCGGTTAAAGGATGATCTGGTAACTAGTCTTGTTACTCTCATATTCTGGTGATCGCCAATGGTCCTCTTTTTTTTGCTTTGCCTGGCAGGCTTTGAGGTAATATGTAATGAATTATTTCTGGTAATTTTAATCAGATAGTAAAGTTTGATCATTATTCCTGAGCAGAACAGCGAGGAAATTAGGTTCTTAATTTTGGCTGTGAAGGCACACTCAGCCCAATGGCCAAAATAATGTCAGCTGGGGTAACCGTCGATAGATTTTCCAGAAAAACAGTATTGAAGTACTTTTACTTGCAGTAAAAAGCGTGTCTTTCCATACCTTATTCTGAGCCACCATAGTGGTATAACCCTAGTGCTAATGTTTACCTGGAATAAATTTGGAGAGCATCTATGAAGAGAATTGACTTAAGGAACAACTCAGTGTTATTAAAAAGAATTTTCCAGTTATCTGATGTCCAAAGAGGTCCTAAGGCAGGAAAACACTACTGAGTACTGACTGGTTTATCCATCTCTTGCACCACTTTTTTCGGTAAGGTTTAGTGGATCCCTGCAGCAATATAGGAACCAGCAGATTAGCTCATCTCTTGCTGATGTATAGTGTTTTTTCTGCAGTCATACCTATCACTTTTGGTAAAGTAACTGTCTCTGAATGTTTATGTTTCGGCTTTAACTGGAAGTAACGATCTTTGTGCAACTTTGAAGTGTGATATTCTATACTGCAAGGTTGATTTACAGGGAAATAAAGTAAAGTGGCTGGCTCATTGCAGCTGAAGCTACTAAAGCTTTCTGTCCGTGTAGAGAAAAATGCATTTGGGACTGCATGTTTCATTGAGGTTTCTCCCAAAGAACTGCCTTTTGGTCCTTTGCTGTTGTAACTAAGCATAATGCTGTTGGAAACAAAGAACATGGATGCAAAGCACTTCACAGGTACGCTAGCTTTCCTTCAAACTTTTTGTCCTATCCAGGAATGTTAAGAAGTGTCTTTTAATTGACACGGTACCCTTAAACTCTTCCTAGTCTTTTAGGCCTTTTACAGCCAGCTACCTGAAATGCAGCAAACTGATGGGTTATTTTGTGTAACCTCATAGTCACTTTGCATATATCAAAGATCAAAATTATTGCAAGTCAGATCCAGAAGGTACTCTTAATTTTATAAAATTCAAAATTGTGTGTACATATGTGATCACGCACTCATTTTTCGTAACAGCAACCTTTAATTATTAATTCACTTTTAAGGTTTGGCCACCTCCTACTTAATTATGGGATCAGTCACAGCAACTGAAAGTGATTAAATCTGTATAGGCAGTTACTCTATTTAGATAGGAATGGGTGCAGTATTAATTGCTGAGATGAAAAATGAAATAAATATGTTTACTAACAGGGCCTGCCATCATGTGCAGAAATACTATCACAAGGCTGTCTAAGAATCTTCATTAAACTCAGGAAGGCCAAATATTACCAGCAGGCATATATTTACTATCACTATCATTTTACAGCACTTTTTTGGGTGGGGAGGTGAGGATGCCTAAGCTAGAACAATTTCCATATGAAACAGGTCATGATGTAGCTGGTGATGCAAACAGGGCGGCTATTGTAAACCACCTATTACTTTTCAAGTCAGTACCAAGTTTATGATTTGCTGGCATGGATGGTTTTTCACATCTCCAAGCAGCCTGCAAACAGTAGCAAAAACATTCAGTTGGTGTGATCCTTTCCTTTCCCCTCATGAACAATTCTAGGTAGAACACAGGAGCTGAACAGAAGTGAGAGAGATTAGTTTAGAATTAGAGCAATGATTTTGTCTAGAGCCATGTCTTTGATGCCTGGGTGCGCTGATGCCCTGAGAGGTGGCATGCCTTTCCTACATCACATTGTGTCATTACAGCATGTGCATAAAATGAATCATCCACAGTTCTTTAAAAGCATTCAGTCTGAACTGTTACTTCTTATCTCAAAGTGCCAGGAATATGTAATTCTTGCACTTGCAAGAAAAGCTTGATTTCCCTTGGTCCATACAATTTTTTGACAAATTCAGGGGAAAAAAAACCAAACGACCTTCCCAAAGTCTTTAAAGTTCTTTATTTTGTTTCCAAGTAAATTAAAAAGGAAGGAGGGGAGTAAATGACTTGGAAGTTTCTCTAAATGAGTTAACTGTAGCTTTGTATCCCAGTCTGGACATCAGGAAGGACTACAGGGGAGTCCCACATTGACAAATATTGAGATCATTGGACTTCCGTTGGAGAAAGGATGGCTATAGAGAGTGCCAACAACGGGGACAATCACAGCTGAAATCAGATCATCAGCTATGGTGAAGTGTCTCAATTTCTCTAGCTATGCCAATTTACTCATACAGAAAATCCAGTCTACACTCTCTAGTAAAAACCAGTTGCACGAGTGGTCATACCACAGAGAGATGAGTTTTCTTCAGACTGCACCACCAAGGAAAAGGTGTGGGACTGTTAATGGATACCGCGCATAGATCAGAAGTGCGTGTATGAAATTTGTCTCTCAGAAAATTTTGTTTCTTTGCAGTTGTAGAGGAAGAGTCTTATTCAGTATGTGTTCCAACTCTGAAGCCTAACATATTTTAATGACCAATTCTTTTACAGTCTTGTGTTCTTTGTTGGTTAGATTTTGGGGGGTTTTTTTGTCCCAGAGGTATCTCTCTTTCACGGACAGAAGCTTTTGTCCCTGGGTTTCAGCATATCTATGTGGAGGTAGTGGAATAGATTTTCAAGCACAATCAAAATAACATTTAGCACCTCTCCTTCATGTAGTTCAGCACTCAAACTGTGCAAGTAGAATGATTCTTGGTGAATCTTACACATTTTAATGAAATATTCCCATAATGTTGTAAAGAAATATTTTATCTTGATGGTATATTTGAGCAATTTTTGTCAGAGGATTTTGAAAATGTCAGTACCTTGCAGTGTTTGGGGTTTTTTTGTCACATCAGCATTTAGTTATAGCAAAAAATGTCACCAGCAAATTTTGTTAGCTTTATTAGTCAAAATTGTGAAAGCTGAGTCTTAGCCTATGACAATATACTTGTGTCATTCAGAAGAAATTAACCTGAGTCTGCTTTTTACAAAAAACAGTCATGGAATACTCCATTAATTTAATTATCTTCCCCACTTTTTTGTTAATATCAAGTGCTTAGTCCTTGTGAAAGAACAAGAGGTACTTACAGCAAAAACTGGAAGGGAGTGAATATGTCTAAGAGCACTGGAAAAAGCAAGAGCTCTTTGAGCAGCCATCGAAGATAACTCATTAGCCTTTCCTGAGCTGTCATTCATAGCTGTGTAATTAAATTTGAAACATATAAGGAATGTATAGAATGATACATCTTTAATGCGGATGCATTTGTGAAATATAGCAGACCAAATTTTTCCAATGTAGTATTTAGAAATTTGCTGTTGATCTGTACAAATGCAAAGTCAGACCCAATGTGATAAAAAGAAGAAATGGGCTGTAAGCTTTTTTTAAAGCTGCAAAGCCGTGTTCTTCTTTTCATTTTGTGTATTTTGCCAGCCCAACAGTGGTTTCCCAATTTTGCTGCAGTGTACTCAATGCCTTTTTCTGCCCTGGTCTTTGCAGTTAACACCGGCTCCCCAACCTCTGCACAGACCGGCACAGTTTGAGAAGGAAAGGGGCAGGCAGCAGTGGGGCAATAAAAACGTAGGGGCTGCTTACTCCAGTTGCACACGTTCAAATCCATGGGGCCAGCTGGGATTCAGCATTGAAGGAGGTCCTCAATGACTGGAAACAAGGTTGATATTACTTCTGTCTTTGAAAAGGGAGAAGCTGAAGAGGACCTCACCTCAGCCCTGTGAAAGGAAGCATGTCCTCTTAAAACCAATTTCAAGAACGTGATATACAATAAAACTAATCAGGGATAGGCAGCATGCATTTACCAAAGGCAAATTGTGCTAATTCAATCTGATTGACTTCTCCAATTAAGCAAGCATATGAACAAAGGCGAGAGCACTGGATGTTTTCTGTCATGACATCGCTTCTCATAGCATTCATGTGTAAAAAGAGCATGGATGAAAAGACTTAAGTGGGTTAAAAACTTGCTAAACTTCTAGCCATAAAATGTAGCAATAAATGGGCTGATATCTGGCAGCCAGTGACAAAGAGGGTAATCAGGAGGTTTACTCAAGGGTGATTGATTTGTATTACAACAAAAATTGCACCCTCAGCAGGTTTTCAGACCATACAGAATTAGGGGGAGTGGTGGACCCGAAGGCAGAGCCACCATCCTCAGTTCCTGTGAGGACAGCTGAGTGCGATGCTGAGCTGGGCTTGGTTAGTCTCGGGAAGAGGAGACAAAGAGGTGGTATAATAGCAGCAGAAGACTATCCATGTGAAGCATTATTCCAAAGCAGAGCCAAACTTAACTAGGTAGTGCCAGACTGTCTTGTGGAAAGGACCACAAATCGTGGCTTGAGATATTAATGTTGGACATCAGGAAGAACTTCTTCACCAGAAGGTATTGCAAGCTAGAAGGGGTGACCCAGAAAGGCTGAGCAATCTTTGTCCTTGGAGATTTTCAAGACACTCCTAGAGAAATCCACAGCTGACCTGAGGTACTGCTTATGATAGTAGCACTTCGAGCAGGAGGTTGGAGTACAGACCTCCAAAGCTACTTTCCAATTGATGCTTCAATGATTCTGTGACACAGTGTCACATCCAGGCCACAGTGCAGAAAGGACAGTTCTAAAACTACATTTATTCTCGTTGAATCATGTATCTAGCTCCTGGTACACATAAGCGTTGTTGTTTTTCAGTAAAACAAACACAAAAAAACATGTTTATCCTCTGCAAAATGTTATCTGTAATGACATTTCTAGTGTATTCTCCTCCTCCTTCTCGCGTATTGTTTGTTACCTCAGAGTAAAGCTGAAAGCATTTCTTTCTTTCACATATTAGATATTAATTAAGGTAAGCAGGGGACTGGAGCAGATAATTGCTATTACAAAGTGTGATAACAATGATACATTCCTTAAAAGAAAAAAATGCTCTGCAGTTTTTTGCAAGGCACTGAGAGAAGAGAGTGATGATACAAGAATCTACTAAGATTGCAGTATTTGCTTTTCTTTATTTACACTATGGTTGCAATAATTTTATGCAAGAATCACTTTGAAATTGAAAATGTCTTGGTATATGTTATTTTCTACTATAACAAATAAAGGGAAAGTAATAGGCTTGAGTATATAATGGTCAGTGCCACTAATAAGAGTCGTGCCATTTCTGCAAAGGTTTCAGGAAGAAAATATATTCTTAAGAATTTAAGATTAGTCTTAAATTCATTGCTGACAGAGTACTGTTTACAACTACACATGGAACTGATTTTCAAATACTGATTTTCAAGGATGCAGAGTATTTTTCTTAAATTCACTTTTTAGTTGGATTCTTCTTGCATAAAGTTTGCATCATTGTTTGCAGTTGTGTGATTCAAGGTTCATGATCAACTGTGTTACCATCATAATTTCATGGCTGAGTCATGAGACATCACCACTCTAAACCACACTGAGTCATTTTTTGTGATAACGCATCATGATTCATTGCTGTTAGACAACTTAAGGGCAGGAATTTTGCCTTTATTAATTGGTATTTTGTTTACAGCAGCCCTGCAGCTTTTACACTGCTCTTTTTTTTTTTTTTTTTCACTTTTGTTATTACGTCAGTTCTCTTTTAGTGAATACACACAGGTAGAATAGATAGATGTGTGGAATCAAATGCCTGAACAGGGGTCATACTTTAAAAGAGTTGGTACATGCAGAAAACTATACCTGGGTGAGCTAGTGGATACTTACAGATTTAGGTCAAGTAATCACAATTTGAACAGATGCCTGGTTAACCAATTCGCATTGATAAATGTTCATTCAGAAACTGTCCTTCAGAATTTTGCTAGGCTAAAGAGATGAGTGTGCACTTCTGTTTTATGGATGCACCTGTGGATAGCAATTATGATGTACCAGTGAAACTTTTTGAATCAAAAGATTTCCCATTTTGTGGCATTCAGAGAAAGTTAACAGTAATCACCTTTTCTACTACTCAACATAGCTTTTTAGGCTAGTGGAGCTGTCTGTGCTCAGACGTTTTCCTTACTTAACTCATATCAAAAGAGGACGGCTGTCTATCTTCTTGAGAGGCAGACATCAATGAGTGGGATATGTGCGACGCACAAGAGGCTTGTTAGAACATCTATCTTTTGATGCTAATAAGGAAAGAGCATACAGCAGAATTTAGGTCTTGTTTAGTCTAGTAAATAACATAGGAAATGCATCCACAGACTTCAGTGAAATGATGCACACTTTGTCTGGGTGGAACTTTGTAATAGCACCTGGGATTCTCAGATGCTCTAAATATGCCATACTTGCTAGAAATAGAGAATTATCTTAGGACAGATATCTCTATTCAAGGAAACAAGAAGAAATGTAACATTTCTGCCTACAAAACAGTCTGTTTAACAAACTGCAATAAGGCTAGCCTAATTAACCCTTCCTTTCAAGTAGAGGATGTGAATTGATTTATGTGTTTTTAGCTACTAGTAGCCTGCGATGAATAAGTAAAGAGAAAAGTTTTTATAATATAGTTAATGACCCTTAGAGCTCCACCCTTTCTCTACTAGGCTAGATGGTAGGAATCCCCCTGTAAATGTGCATGATTTATAAGTCAACCTTGTATTAATGTTATAAGTCATTCTTCCAGACTTCGTTTTTTATATTTCTTATTGACAGACTTACACTATTTTAATGTAAAAGATTTCCTAATATGAGTTAGGATATCGTATTAATATCCTCAAAACCTCCCACTACAGTGCAGATTTCTCTGGTGTTTACCAAAAGCCTCATCAAAGCCATTTTGGACACAATTACTATAACCTTCTTAGGAAGAAGAAATCGCTATGTTGTACTTGGCATTTCTGTGCCATTTTCAGTATTTGCAAGAGTCCCATGCAAATTTTAAAATTATTTAAGATTATTTTGCTGTGTAGTTAAATGAAAACATTCACAATATTTTTTTAACAATGCTTACTCTGCTGCAAGATATGATTAATATTACTTTTGGGTCTGTGTACAACAGAATCCTATTTATCCACATATTTGCTGTAGAGAGGGAATTTTTTTTGAAAATGAGTTTCGACAGGAAAGAAATCTTCAAAACCAGGTGTACATATATTATAGACACTAATATATATATATATATTTAGTACCCATCACACTGTCACAACTTCTATTGAGATAATAGGGGCCTTTTCAGTAGAAGCATTTTTATAATGGAAAAAATGGCATGGTTTAGTTACCATTTTTCTTTTTCCCCATTCCCTTCCCGATGTATCCCAAATTAGTGAAATCTCACCTCTAATACATTTGAGTGTTCAGTCCACAGGATGCCTGCTAATGATTGTCTTCATTAATTTTGTTTCCTTTGGTTCATTAATTTTACATTGTGACTGCAAAGATTACACTATAGCAACCACTGTGCTTCGAGCCAGTTGATACGGGATAGTCATTTACAGTTCTTTTCATTAACGCAGTAGACCAAGATCAGTGGACATGTAACAACTGGTACAAATTGCCCGTTAGTCAAATCAGCTCTAGCTTGAGTTGGGAAGCAGGAGGGTGGGATAGCGGGAGAAGAGGCAAATAGAGGTGCTGACTTTTTATTTGGTGTCTAACCAAAGAGGGGCATCAGAAGGGGAGGTGTACCGACCTGTCCACACTGCCTCTCACGTGAGGTTTTGGTTCTGGTTAGGGGGTGTTAACCTCCAGGAGAAGGGCTACAAAGACAGCTGGAATTAAGAGCTACCTCATCTTTTTCAGCTTAGTCCATTGCAGCACGTGATGCAATGCCCTAAAAGGCAGGCATTGCAAGGAAGTGTCTCTTTATCTCCTTGTGTTGGTTGGTTTGTTGGCAGCCTTTCTCTCTCTTCAACATGTAAATCACAGCCATGTATTCCTGTCTCAGCTTTACCCCCACGTATATCATCTTTAAATTTAACCCAACACCTCCAAGTTATATTAGTGTTAGGATTATGTGTTAGGAGCACACGTAACACTAATGAACTCTTCATTTGCAAATTTATTTTAATATTTTACCATAGTTGTTGACAGGCATGCAGCAGTTCTATAAACTTATAACACAAAAACAAAGAGATATTAGAAAGCTTTCTGGGAGGAAGGACTTTCTATCATCCTAATGAAGCCAGGATTCCTGTGAGTAGCTGTTCATTTTGACAACAATTGCATTAAGATCAAAGGGGATATGAAAACCATGACAATATGACTGTATTTCATGCACCATGAGGCAGGGTTAGTGTAGATTAGACATATCATTAGTCAAGGGGATCTTTTTCCACTGAGAACTCTTGGCTGCTCAGTGTCTTTTCCTTCCCCTTTCCTTTCCAAGTCGGTATCTGTTTAAGCAGAAAACAGATTCCTTCCCCCTAAGACTATGACAGAAATAGGCTACGGATTTGAGGCTATGTCCAATCAGTGGCAATATGCATAGTAATATGTGGCACAGCTTGTGTAATGAAGTTCCCAGCATGCAGCCTGGAAAGGTATCCTCAAGTGTGCAGGGTGATTTATTTCCTCTGTCAAGAGGCAGGACAGGCAGGACTTGTCCTTCCCCACAGTCCCTTCAAGAATACTCTGTCACCCCGGGAAGCTGTAATAGCTTCTGGAAGCTCAGCCTTTGTTATACGGCTTGGAACCCTGTTTTAGCAAGGTTACTTCCCAGGTCCTTTTCATCATCTGCACTTGCTTTTAAAGAGTTGAATTATAAGGAAGAATACCAGCTTTTCACCTTCTATTTACACTTGACTTTACATTACCATGTCAAATGATGGATGAGAAGGTGTGCCCACCGTGCCTGAAACGAAGAACCTGCCTGCAATTGGTGCAACACATTTAATTCCTGCTTTTTAATTTAACTACAGCATGCGGGAAGATCATACAATGTCTGCACTAAGCCATGGAAAGTATTCAGCCTAAACAACATTTTCAAAATGGCTTTATTGCTCAGAGGGTTTATGCGAGAGCAGAACTCTATTGATGGAGCTACCGGATTCATTTGTGATTTTTTCACCCCCTGTAACTTTAATTTGCTCCTCCAGTATATTAAAAAAAAGCTGCACTCTGATTTTAGACTTACCTGCCTCAGAGAGACAGTACTCAGTTTCATCAGTTTTGTAAAAGTTCACTAAGTGCTATTACTTTACAGTAGCTCAGCTGTCTAATATGCACAGTTCTAAATGTTTTTATCAGAATTCAGAAATGATTAATGAGATATATTATCGCATGAGGAGATTGAGCAATTTCTATCCTTTCTCTGTGTATAGATTTAATACCTTCTCTCTATTTGAAACTAATTTCCTGGAGACTTCAGCGATGTGTATGCAGTGCAGTGCGACTACAGTGCCCTGGTTACAACAGCTAACAAAGAACCCTCCTGCTTGGGCATAGGCATGTAAATAGAATCCTACAGATGTTTAACAAAAAGATCTCGTTTTTGGAATCTCTCTGGAGTTCTTGTAGAAAATCCCTCTTTAGACTCTGTTGTATAACATTCTAACTTAAGTCGTAGGGATTCATAAATTTGTCACTATAGTCTCCAAACAACCAGCACGGTAATTAAGATTTGTGGAATGCTGCTATCTCCAAAGATGTTTCTGCCTGTCACCAATGTTTGGGGTTTTTTTAAGATATCTGAGGAAAAGCGCAGTATTTTTGGTTTATGCAGTTTACAGCTGGCTTTTCGCAGAGCTAGCTCTCCTGCAGGAGTGAAGTGCTTTCTGCAAGCACCGTTGTACTCTGCTTTTCACTTGCATAGCATCGGCAGGTTTCTAGCGCTCAGTTTCAGAGGACCTCATCCTTTTAGATGGATCCAGATCCAGGGAACCTGCTTTTTGGGGTTTGCATGAAAGAGCTTTATATGAGCTCACTCTTTTGGGGCAGAGAGCGGAGAGGTGGGGGTTGTTGTTTGCTCTTTATTTCTTCTGCTGCTTTTCTGGTGCCACTTTGAGTTCCTTCCCACTCCGAAACCTAGACCTCTTTCTCCATTTCCACCTACCAGACTATACAAAGCACCAGAAATGTGCTGGCCAACTCTCCACGAATGTAATGTGACATAGGCCTTTCTAGCTCCCAAAACTGTCACTGGAAAGATCAAATGTGGGCACACAGTGAATGAAAGGATAGACCACACAACATCAGCTGTTAGGGTGCCGATTGGTTCTTGCCTTTTTTTGCGATACTTTTGTCATTATTTGTAATGTGTGTAATCTACTGTCAGCCTTCTTGCACATAGTCCAGTCTTCTTGGAAACCCATAATGATTCCTACACCTTTTAGAAAGGAAGGAGGATGGTGAACTAGAGGGAAGGCATGGAAATATCTGAATTAGTAGGTAACATATGAAGTTCTGAGATACTGGTTTATCCAGCTTTTATCAAAAACCCTTAATTAATGAGACATCATAATACAGTTTTGAAAAATCATTGTTCCTAGACGCCTAACAGAGACTTTGGCTTACATTTCTCTGAACCAGTAATACTAGACTGAGATATTTCTCTCTTACAGGAGTTGTGACATATTTACATCCTTCACAGCAAATAAAAGGAGTCTGTTGGTTCTTTTTGTCCCAAAATGGGCAAAGGAATACAGGATACATGAAAAATTATTAGAAAGGATTCTCACCAAACTCAGTTTGCAAAGTTCCACCATACTGAGAAAGAGCTATTTAACACTTAATTAGTTAGGGATAACTGGATTCACTTTAGTGATGCTGTTACCAGAAAGACCCAGGGATGCCATTTTAAATGAGGATGAAATTTGGCCCTAGAAATGGGTGACATTTGTATCCAGTTCTGAACAGGCTGTTCTCACTGAAACCAATGGACCCTGAAGAAGACAGAGCAGCCTAAATGTTCTCCCTTATATCAGAAATACGGAGGGACCTTGACTCCTATAATTCATAAATCCTTCACAAGTTCCTCTTGGGGAATGCGATTCCACAGAAGGTAATGAAGGGATATATCTTAAAGTCATAATCTAATTTTCAACTTCCAGTCAGCCCAATTTCCAGACCTAATGAGATGCTGAAAGTCTGAAAATCTGTTGAGGGTTAGGGAGTGAGATGGAATTACTCAATCTGACTGTTCTAACTCTAAACATATCTCATTTGATTTTTGCTTTTAAATTCTTACAAGGTTTAAGTAGGTTAAATCACCTTAAAAAATTAAGTTAAAAGGCATAACCATAATAAAAGTAGTCCTCTGAAAAGATTTTCACTAGAATATATATTCTGAACTTCTCAGCTACAAATGCTGTAATATATCATAAATCAAATTGTAAAATTGTTAGGTAAAAATTGGCTGTTGACTGCAATAGAAATTTTCCCTGGATAACAGCAAAAGGTTGCGTGATTCAGCCTCCTCTTCTAAACCAGGAAAAAATGGTTTGACTATATAGTTATCTACTTTTGAGGAATATTTACCTTTCTTCAGCTCCATGCAAAAGTAGGCACATCAGTCCATTTATTTTTCAGCATATCAGAAAAGTGTAATAACATACATAATAACTTTTTGTTTGTTTGTTTTATTATTGAATTAAGAGCCAAGTAAGGTTTACTCTCAATATATTGACTATAAATTGAATTCCTTTCCCTCTTTTGTTCACTCCAACACAAGGTAGAATCGGCAAGTTAAATTCGTGTAATAAAGAAAGCCCTTTGTCCGCTAGGATTTTAGCACTTAGGTATTTCTCATACAGATTCAAAAGATGCTAATAAAGTCAGAAATTTCCCACTGGGGGAGTAATGGAATGCTTTTAAAACTTACTTTCAGTTAATGACTAAGGCATTTTTGCTAACAGCAATTTGGCTTCTTATCCCAGGTAGGGAAAAATGCATTAAATAATATATTAAAGTGTCCTTTCAGCTACCTGGTAAGGCCAGCTGCTGCCAGTGAGTGAAAAGGTATTTACTTGATGGCCCTGGGTTTTGGGAAGGATAGTGGGAAGAGAAAAATCCCTTCCAAAATGCTTGGAAGAGGGCCCTTTAAACATGAATATGAATCAATAGAAAATGTAGGAGCCAGGCTGATGTAGTACGCTGTACAATCTGTTCACTGCATTTGGGCTGCTAATTAAAAAGTGATATAGACAGTACTGTATGAATGCACCATAACCTGTTGAAGGTCTGTCAGACTTTATCTTCGCTTTCACATATTTGAATATTGTTTAATAAGAGGTCTTTACTGAAAGCAGAATATGTCCCCATAAAAGTGGAGAACAGATACATCAGCTCAAAACTCTTACTGCTTTATGTGTGTATATGTGTGTTCATGACTTCCAGCTCCTTTGAGCACTTCTAAGACAGCTACCCTAATTCATAAGCACAATATGTAAATTCTAAGCGTGTTTTTTCCTTCTTGCTTCAGGGAACTGAGCTAGGCTGGAAAGTTGGAAATACAACACCTAAACATAAATGTGAACCTAGCAATGAATTGCATATCTACAAGGAAAGAACAACCTCTTTTGTTGCCAACAAATACTATTTTTACGAAGTACACATTAAGAAAAAGAGGGGAAAATATATAGTTTTTTTCAACAATGTGCTCTGTGTGTGTCCTTCCATAACTGATGGCATGCTTTTTCTTCATATTTTCCTTCATCTTACCCGGCAGGTCTTGCTTCTACATCTTACAAAGCCCACATCCCCTCTTCATACTTAATTGCGCCCCCACTCCACACTGAGGTAGGATTAATGGAACATTTCTTACATTAACTGGATTACATTACATTAGCTGACACTGTTAAATATGACACCTGTTTTAATAATACTGGTGATTAGCAAACATCTGAAAGTTTGGAGATTAACATTGGAAGCTTATCTAAATTTCCAAATCCCAAGACTGCAAAAAAAGCTAGTTTTCCTTCTGAGGCGGGGAGGTTTGGAAAACTTCTCAGAGTGGGAAAAGGAGGTGCTCAGTGGTAGTGACTCCTCATGGAGGACAGATTATAACCTTAGGAGAAAGAGGAACAAATTGTTCTTTTCTTTTTTTTTTTTTTTTTTTTTTTTTAAGTTTTTCTGGTCCCCAGAAGACATTTTCCTCTGAAGAATAACCCAGCCACTCCAGACAGATGATAAATGGCTTGTTTCTGGAAACTGTTGACGGGAGACGTGCTATCCACACTCCCGAGGCAATGACAGAGGTGTGAGAAAGCCGTAAAAATTACGCAGTATCTGTCCAACAATCAGAAGCTGCGACTCTGAAGTAGACGTCCCTGTCTTTGCAGAGATTGCTTTGAGAACAAAGAGTTTCATTAAATAGTAGATATTATCAGAGGGATTACAGCCAGACAGCGTGGCAGGAGAGAATGTGCTTTTATGCTACATTAAGAAGTTTTTCCCTGGGGAAAGGAGATGTTTCAGGGTGTTCGTGGTGTTCCCTCTGCCTGAAGCAAAAATATCTCTTGGTCTCTCAGTTGTCCCCTGCCACTGAAGAGCACAGTGAGAGATCTTCCAGAGCAAAGCTGGACATAGCAGGAGCTGTTTCAGCCACGAGGGTGTCCATGACCTCTTCCAAAGGCAACCCTTTTGGAAAGCACTGGTGCTTTACAAAAATCCTTGGGTTAAGACCACGAATGCTATTGTTTTGTTCTAAGTTCCCTCATCAACTGAAAGCAAAAGCTTTCTGAAATCAGTCTATAGAGTTTGTTTCAGCAGATACCTGCTTGAAAATGTGGAGTTTTGAGTATCATAGTACCATCTATAATGTCCTAAATGTAAAAAGGTTCATTGGATTGAGTTAAAGTAATTTTCTAGAAGCCTTGCCTAAATTAGGAGATATGAGCTTGGTGCTCGTTAGTTGAGTAATATCTTTCGCTTTCTCTTTTGATCTCTGTAAGAGATATAAAGTGTGGTGTAAAGAGTGCAGAACTGTGAATCACACTCCTCTTTTTTTTAGCCCTTCCTTTGCCACTAAGTTTCTGCATAGCCATGACCAGCTCACTTCCCTCTGCCTACTGTACTTTACAGAAACATTCTCAGAATTAGATAGACAATAACTGCAAAGCATTTTGAATATGCAGTAAATTGCATATGCTGTAGTGTAGACTTTTTTCTACACTGACAAGGCAAATGACAAGAAATACGTCTTTGACAATAAAAAGATGGAAGAATGAGGAAAAAAAAAGCAAGGTAGCTGACAATGTAAAGCTGTGCTACAGTATGCAAATACCTATAAAAGTCTATGTAAAATTGTCATAGCCCATAAAATTAGACTAGATATCTTTTAAAATGTTCTTCTTGAAGATGGAATAGATAATTAGAATCCTGCCCTATCTCAAGCTGAGCAGACAGGAATGGACTACATTTCTGCTTTGAAAAGTATGTAAGCAACCTAAAATGGCAGAGAGAGAAAAGCTAGGAGCAGTTTTAGTTATACTAGGGGGTTGGGTTGAAGACTGGATGCTTCCAAAGCAAGATGCTGAAGAAGAGAAATCAAGATCACTTACACTTGCAGTCCACAGAGCAGAAGAAAACGATTACCCCATAAAAAGGAAGTGAAGGAAAGGTTAAGGCAAAGCTGTTTGTCTTTAGTTTCTGACTTAGAAGGTCCTTCTGAAGGGAAAAAAAAAAAAAAAATGAAGCAGAGTTAGTAACATAATATCACTACAGCATTCTGCAGAAGCAGCTCCGGAGACAATGTTATCATCAATGTTCTAGACAATGACAAAAGTTTGAACTAAGGAAGCTGAACAGAGGGAAGATTTGAAAGGCGTGACTATCACATACCATGCGTACTGCATGTGGGAGATAATCTCTGTTGTTAAGCAACAAACTTCTAGGTACTAGGACTGGAGAAATACTGAGAGAACTCAGATTTGAATCAAGCAATGAAGAGTCCTATGACCAAGAGGGAAAGAAACTGGAGACCAAACTTCTGGTATACCAGTGGCTGTTTGTTTTCTTGCTTTACAGCCACAAAAATAGCTAGCAACAATTTTAGTGTGGTAATGCCATGAATTACATGACCTCGAGGACCAACTTTTTCTTGTCTGTTGAGACAATCCTTACTAAGATTGACACATGTTGGTAAGGAGGTTTTTTACTTCTGTTTTGCTTCCTATCTGCTCCAAGA
Source organism: Fulmarus glacialis (assembly GCF_000690835.1). NCBI lineage: Eukaryota > Metazoa > Chordata > Aves > Procellariiformes > Procellariidae > Fulmarus > Fulmarus glacialis. The sequence continues at coordinate 91,178 of NW_009218980.1, forward strand.
TTAAACAATCTTACTGTCTAGAACTCTACGTCTAACACTTTTCACAACTGTTATCTTTATTTACATACAAAATGTTGCATAAAAATAGGTTCTCTAAAGCATAAGTTAGATCTCATCTGCTCTATGCTATAGTCTTCTCAGAACTGAGGTTAGGATAACAACAAAATGCTATTTCTGCAAAGTCTGTCAATAATCAAAGGCTTATAATTTTGAGAGTGAATAGAAATACAGTAAAATGTTCCCACTTGAAAGTGCAAATGTGGATTATTACCATCTCATGCTGCCATAATTATTACCATCGGCTGCAAAAAGTTATCTGCAATAATAAAACTACACAGGAAACAGCACAGCCTGAGCTTCTTTACTTGTTCAGGATGAGATAGGAGAGATGTTGTTAGTGTATTCCTGGCATTAAACTGTTTTTTTTCCTAAATGTTGCCCATGGCTACTAACAAGTACCATACACAGGGGTAGGAACTATTATGTCAGACCTTTTCCACACTCAGGCAAAAAGCAATGTATTTGAAACAATCCCTCTCAGCCTGTCTGCAGCTGGCAGATTGTCATGTGTATGTGAGATAACTAATTTTTACAAATATGGTGAACACTGAAGAATAATATTTTGGGTTTTTATTCCATGCCTCTAAATATCAAGGCACAAAACTAACCAGTAGTACTTAACATTGCATGGTGGAAATATCAAGGTTATTTCTCCCTAACACTGTTTCATATGCAGCTCTGTGTCAGCTGCATAGTACTTGGTAATTATATTTAGAAGCTCCAAAAATTCTGTATAACCTGCATTCTGGTTTATGAAACAGAAAGAATTATTTTACCCTATATTTACAGCGGTACCAGTAAAGTTTCATGCAGATCTGTAGATTCTGTTTTCACACCAGAATGACTTACCAAAGTGACTGCCTTTTTAACAGGAAATCAAAGATTTTCACCCAATAACACCTGCATGAAACTCCTAAGTGTTATGTCATTGTATTGCCAGGGTACCTACATAATCTCTGCATAATTTAGTATTTCTTTTTTAATTAAAAGGTCAACAGACATCATGGAATTCAGGAGTATTTACTTGATATTCATACTCTAAACCCTCTGTCAAAACTTTATTAAAATAGTGTATAGAGAGGTTGCTAGTGCATTGTTATGTAAACTTCATAATCTAATCTAAATGTCAAACCCCAACATGAATTTCTTGATTTATTTTTTTTCCTTTGCATATTTCATGAAGTAGGCATTTAAAAGCCCCATTCAGATCTACTGGGAGAAGTGTTCTGTAGTGCAATATTTTGTTTTGGTAGGGTTTTGTTGTTGTTCTCCCTGTTTTCTTCTGTAATTAGTACCCTTTAATTGCTTTGTGTATAAAGTGAAGAATAAAAGTCTCAAAGACTGTTTCTGTGGTCATAACAAAATTCCCATTCTTGTCTTTACCATTTTTTCTAAAAAATCCAGCTGTAGCAGAACCATTAATTTTTGAAGTACAGTTGTCAATTTCATCCCTTGTCTAAGATGACCCACCGAAAGAGTTTGGGTCCGAAACTACTGAATGCATTGCCCAGAAGGACTCACAGCTTGAAAATCACTTGATAAAATACATGAAGCCATTTTAATGAGGAGAGGCTGGGCATTATCTGGTATAATCCATATGAATAATGATGAATGTCCCCATAGCTGACCTGGGGACAAAACTCTTGACAAGCAAACAGCACGGTAAACAGTTGCATTCACAGATACTAGGATCCAAAAGCTGAACTTCAAAGACGATCCAAGAATAAATTTGACCTGAGGACCATATCTAGTAGCTTGGGATGCATTTGACCTGCAATCAAAGAAAATTGAATCTGCTCTCTGGTATGTTTTCTTCTTGCTTTGTTATTAGTAAAGGAAAAGATGGGTGAATAGTATGCCAGAATTGAACCATGACATATAAAGTATGCAGTGTGTTCAGGATAATCCTCATCAGTGTTTATATATATGTTTGCCTTCTTTATTTCATCGTGCAGTTGCTAAAAGGTTTTTGCCTTTTAATATTATTCAGCTACTTTAAAAGTCTTATCTTCAAGAATGGATGAAATGATACATTTTTTCCACTTTTCTGTCATTTCCCTTTTCTCTGTGACTTCTCAAAACCAACTGTCAGAGTTCAGATGACTAATATCTAATTCCCTTGGCCCTCTGAGATTCATTTAATTCAAATTCACTAATTTGTAGAAATTACCTTTTTCCATATCTTACCATATCTTTCTTCTTCCTCTCCTTTTTTTCTTACATTAGTAGTTCTCTGCCATAATTGCTAATGTACCTGTGCTGTGAATCTTTCATCAGCTCCACAGCCTATATAATAGCTTATGGTAATTTTTGCAGGACTAGAGAATTTGGTACTGGCCTTATTTCATCTTGATTCTCTGTATCTTTCTCAAGTGAGCAGTTGTGACTATGGTACTGTTTGTTTTGTGTCTTGAACTACTGTTCTCTGCTCCAGAGAACCTATGGCTATTTTGCAATAAATTATTCAAAGCTTATCACACTGATTTTATGCATTTTGTGCTTGAGGGCTAGTTATCAGTTGCATTCCTAAATGTTTACCTAAAGTGTGATTCCAACACAAACTGAAAGAAGAAAAAATATGGGAATTAATAAAAAACCTCAGTGTTAATAAAATAACCATAGAAACCCTCCGACTTAACTACGACTGGTTTGCTGTTGGGAAAGATGCATACAGAGTGACTTGACCTGATTTTCAGTAGAAACTGTGTACAGTGGCAGCCCTGTCTGGTTAAAGAGAGATCACCTGGGCAAGGACAGATAGGAGCCTGATCATCACAAGCAGCCCCCTGTATTTGTGCCTGTCAGGGTGCAGGGTGGATAGGTAGTGAGGAATACACAACCATGCATGTATGACCTTTCTTTTAAAATATGTTACATGTGAATAAACAGGGCTTGACTGCAGAAGAGCGTGGTGATCCTCACATAGCCTGGTCACTGCCCCTGGAAGGACAAGACGTGGCTGCTTAATTCAAGTCCCTGCAGGTGTGCACTGGAGGGTGAATCCTGCAGACATCCAGAGCAGATAGTCCTAAGCAGCTTGCCAAAGGGTGGTTGCAAGAAACAGCCATTTCTGATCTCCCAAACGTCCAATAACACCATTCCACAGATTGCTTTTATCTCTCGTTCAGTGCACCACTTTGTTTGTTACAATCTCAGCAATTTGTGTATTACCCAGTCCCTTTGGAGGAGCATGTGAAATATTTATGAATGTCAAGAAAAATTCAGAAGATGTATTTTGCAAGTACCACAATATGATCTGTACAGTGGAAACTTACCTTTTTCATTAGAGTTGTGCAAAATATTGCGCTTTAAATGAAACCAGTGGTGAGGAAATTTCCATTTCTGCTGTCAGAATCTACATAGAAAAATGTTATTTATGCCTCAGAGACTGTAATTTTATCAATGCCACAAAATCTTACTGAAATATATATTTTTTTAGACATTTCTTTATTTTTTAAAGTGAGGAGTGAAAAGCACCAGACTGGAAATAAGACTGGAAGTAGAAGAAACTGAATTCCGCTCCATATAAACTTTTTGTGACACCAGCAGGAGCCAAGCAAGCCTATTTAAGCTACCCTGCCAAATTACTCTGTTACTGAAGGGCCACATTGTGGGATCAGGTGAATACTGTAGATTTATTTATGCTTGCAGATTAAAAACATCTGGGACCAGTCTCTAGCACTGAAGCCAATAAGCAAAGAAAACTCCATATCCATGTTGTTAAACTCTCTAAGCCTCCAAAACAGATAGACCTCCTAGAAATTGCCTCTTGGAAATTTTCCTTGCCCATGCTAACTCCACAACTGTACCTAGTTATTGTTTGGGAGGGCAAAGCCATGCCACCGCTTTTGCAGTTTAGCAGTATAGATGCTTGAGATTCAGTGCCCAGGAGCATTTCCTGACGTTGCCTGGTTTACAGAGATGAGGATGCTCTGCAAGACTAGTGAGTAGAGGCAGCAACAGTAGGAGCTGGGAAGGTGCTTGCTGTGAAGGATGAGGTTGTTGTAAGTTGTTCTCTCTCTTCCTAGCGCAGGCAATGTTTCAAGTCTGCCCATGAAAAATGCAGTAAAAATCTTTTCATGAACTATGATTGCAAAGTGAAGTGTTGCTTTAACAACATTTATCATTTTAAAATGTAGGATTTTTTTTGAATAATGCTTGTTGTAGTCTATTTTTCTTTTTTAATTTTGAGATTAAAACTAAAATTAATTTTTTTAATTTTGAGATTTTTACCTTTGCAAAGTGAAAGCATTGCATTTTGAGGGTTATAATTTTTTAAGGATTTTTAGATCTCAGGGAGAAAAAAACCAGTTATATCTTATAACAGAGTAAGATTTATACCACACTGCGTATCTTTTCATGACGGACATTTATGTGAGCTGGGACAAAACACACACAACGTATCTTGAAAACTACTCTGAATACAATATCAAGTCAGGACGACTCCCACACAGATCAAAACTACTAGACGGAAAATATGACAGCAGGTACCTTGTAGTGGTTAAGAAGATCCAGGCTTCTTCTGCTGGACTGAAACACCAACTTTTGTTTAACCTATAGCCCAGAACAGAAAATATTCTTCTGCAACTCCACAAAACTAAAAAATATTTTTACACAACTTTGTTTGCCAATCTAAACTTACCACATGCAGCTAGGACAGGAAATACAATTAAAATAACGTTTTTGAAAGAACTTCTATTCCATTACCTCTCTGTTGGAAACACAAATTTCCCCTACAGATTTCTGTTCTGTCTAATGTCTCATTCTGGCAAAGTGCTTGTAAGTTCATATGCACCTGTGTTTTTCTGTACTTTATTATGACTATCTTTCTACTTAAGTGTTAGGTTGTTTTACATACCCAAGCCAGGAAAAAATAAGAAGTCCAAATATGTACTTAACATCCTCAGAGCACAGGTTGATTTGACCTGACCTCTGAAATGGATGTAGAAAGCTGTTCCTATCAGTACCGAGGGAAGTCTTAACGGATTTAGAAATTGGTATCAGATGTGTGGGTGGGATGTAGCCCCTCTGAAGATAGCGGTTCGTCACCAGCAAAGAAAAGTAATAACATCAAAAGATTAGCAAATCCATCTTTGATCCCTAATTAAATTGCTTATATCTGCCAATCACTGGTGGGTGCACGGAGATGTCATAACCACTGATGCTCCACCAATTCACATTTGCAGTCCATGGTGCACCACGTACACGGTGTCCTGGGGCAGGAGACCCCGCCATGTCCCGCTCGGATACCCCAGCCACACAGCAGCTGCCTCTCTTTTACGCAGATCCTATCTGCAGGGCCCCAGATATTGTTTCATTTAGATTAAATGGTACCTGATAACTCGATTCTAGAAAACACCTGCTGTCTGGTATGAATTTAATTTGTTTTATTGCTAGTATTATATATTCACATTGCACCCAAGTAGTCAAGTGAGCTGAAGCCATGTTCCCACTCCAGCGAGATTAAGCAGGAAAGGGCTAAATGGCCTCTGGAACATCAAGCAGGACACTGAAGTTAAAACATACTCAACTTTGCACTGAGTTTAGTCACCGTACATCCTACCAACAGCCATTGCCTGGTCAGTCCACTTGTATGTGCTAATTGCCTGGCCAGGAACCACTTCAGTCCAGGCTGGCCACCTCTTGCCCAACACAGATGTCATAAAGAAAATGGTGGAACTGATGTTAATGTGCGGTAACAGAGAGAATGAGTTTATATGAAACAAAGCTTCACTGGTTTTGTTACCCACGAACCACTTATTTCAACATTGTCCTCTAGAGATATATCTTTTGCTGTAATATTATCCCTATTCCATCTCTTCAAGACATTTTTGTTTAATGTTTACATACAGTAAATAACTATATATTTTTTCAAGCTGAGACAGACCTTGAAACATAATGTATCTTTTTATAGCATTATTCACCCACTCAGAAGAAAACAATTCACGAACATGGAGTTTAAAATACATCATAAAATTCACGCTTCTTGCTGAACCAATTTAACTCAATACATCCCCTGCATTAATAACTGTAACACATGGAAGTAGATCTGAAAGAATCTAAGATTGCGTAGCCCAAAACTGTGTGCACTTAACCCTGAGGTATCAGAGATCAGACAAAATCCATAATGGGTCTGGGAAGTAGATTTCGTTAGCCAATTGGTGATAGACAGACTTAGAGCTGCTGTCAAAAAAGGAATATAGTAACTACAGATCCTCATGTCAGTACCATGGCAAAGCTGTCTACCTCTTGCTAAGAGATGGAGCAGGACACCAGTTTCCTTACTGAAGAGTTGGGCATCTGTGCAAGACACATCCTTTCTGAAGTCACAGAAGCCTGAACTGAAAGTCTCTCCTTGCTTATCTTCAACTCCACATGGTTACAGATGTCCATCGCGGTGGACACGGCTGCTCTTGTCCAGTACCTGCCCTGAGCAACACCTCCATCAAAATGCTCCTGGGCTGAAGTGGAAACTAGAGTCTTGATCCTAAGGTGTTTCCTGAAGAGCAGACATGAGCAGAGACACACCAGTACAGGTTTGTAAAGGTAATTAACTCCTGCTTTCCAGAAGGGCTACATATTTCAGTAGCTGGTTGCTTGTAACTACCTTTATCTACCAGACAATTTGAACAAGGTTTTAATCTACCCAAACCCTGAAATTTGTGACAGAGTATCTTAACGTCTGCACCACGTGAAAATGCTGAGAATGAATTCCTTCCTCATACAATGAAGAAAATGCACTCAATCAAAAGAGGCAACCACTTCCAATGCTTGCCTAGCCATCTCTGTACAGGTCCCAGTTCTGAAAATATTCGCTGGCAGGAAGGAGCCTTAGTCCCTTAATGAGCTGTTTATTTCTGGTGGAGCCAGCAAGGTGGGAAACATTTTCTGAAGGATCAGTTCTCCATAAGCACATAGCGGTGAAGGGGCAGCAATAAGCTATGACTGTACCGATGAATTCACACTTTCTAGGGTTTTTATTGGGGTGTAACACATAAACCTCATCCTGCACTCGTTTGCAGAACCTCTCTGGAACTGGTATTTTTTGGAGATTGTGAATTATTTGGAAAACATGCCTTTTTTTTTCTTTTTTTTTTCTTTTTTTTTTTTTTTTTTTTTTTTTCTTCTTCTGATCCAGCAATCTTCTGTTTTCTGTCTAAGGCTAAAAGTGGGACACTGAGATCCAGTGTGAGAGATCCTGTGGCTGTAAGCATTGTTTTTGACTCTGTGTCCGATAGTGGAAACAAAAGCAATTGGCACCAATCCTTCCCCTTAAGGCTAAACATGAGTAGTAGTTCACTTGTGTTGTCCTTATCTATAAGCAATTTAAGACTGTTTCACTCAATATGTGCTTAAACTCAATTACAAATTACAGTATAGATGTGCTCGGATTTATTTATATTTTTATTCATTTTTTTCCTTCTTTTTTTACTTATTATGAATGCCACCTGATTTTTGAGAAGAAAACAAGAATCCTGCCAAATCTCCAGGCCATCTCCAACACTCACATCATATGCAGTCACATTAATCATAAATATCATGTTGCTAACAGCTACAGATCAGTTACCTGATACATGTATAACTAGATGAAAAAAACAACCAAACGTTGAACAAGAAGTGCATATGCTTTATCATATGTCTCAGTGATGAGGTCATTTATTGGAAATTCTTCTCAGGCCAGATTTTAGCATGAATAAAATAACATTCTTCCCTCTCGTATATGAATATATATATTTTTACTAAGAAAGAGTTCAGTGAACAGATAATTAACCTCTAAGTAGGTATGATTCATGACTTATTTAAAAAGAGGCCATCCTTTCCAGGCACAGATGTAAACACACTTTAAGAAAAAATCCAGAAAGCAGATTGTTTGTCTGCAAAAGAATTATTGTGGCTGATTTTTTAAAGACAGGTTGTATTTCATAGGCACAGGCCTGATCAGGCAGCAAAAGGAACAGGCTCAGTGAGAGCATGGGAGGTTTCTGAATAGCTGGTGAAGAAGAAATGGCAGTAACCAAGTCATCTTTCGTACCACCTGCATGCAGACATAGAGAGAAACAGGATATTAGAGTGGGATGATTCCTTGCAAAAGGCTCTACCTCCCTGAGCACCCAGCCAAAGACTGAGTCTTTGTCCTGGGAGACAGAGGGAGAACAAGTTTAAAGTCATAGTCTACAATAAAGACCATCAGTAATATATTTACAAAGAGGCAAGGTAAATGTCATGTAGGGAGAATTGTCTTGGTAAAACCTGCAAGCATTATAGCTTTAAATGGATTATCATTTGCAAAAGATTGGAGACAAAAGAAACAAAAGTTATATGTCCAAGATGTATGCAGGAGTGGTCATGAAGAAGAGGAAGACATGGGGTTTTTTAATTGGATTTTTTTCAATTAAAAAATAAAAAAAGAAAAGGTTTTTTAAGATGAACAGATAAGAGAGAGAATTTCTGAAAAAACAAGGACTGTGAATTGCTGACAAGTTCAAACATGGGTGCTGGGAATCCAGCGCTGGGCTTTGTGGGTTTTGGTGTGATCTTTGATCCATTTGCACTTAACCAGCATCTATGGGTCAGATTATTAAAGAGCTATCTAGATAAAGTTCATTAGGTTAGGCATCTAAATACTCAAATGTTTAAATACGTGGAATATTGGCACTGAATGTTTTGAATTGCAAAAATTTCCATCCCTTTCTGACAAGGAATCAGACTTAAAACATTTTATCCAGGTAGGTAATTATATGCAGGGGTTTTATCATATTTATTTTAATGCTGTATTCAGTTTAGAGGCATCTTGGTGACATATCATTACTTACAAAATTCATATTAAGCAAAGAGTTGAAATAACCTGAACACAGTAATATATAGTCTTTGTGCACTGAAGTCAAACACAGGTCAGATTTTGCTTTCAGTTAAATTTTACCTTGGATACCATTTATAAATATGAAATATCTTTTCCTAAATCAGTACTATACAACACATTTTTCAGTTTCATTTTTTCTTTTGTGTTACTGCATAGGTAAAATTTTCTTGGTTTAGATATATTCTACAGCTTCAGTTAATTGAAATTGAAATTGTTGGCTAAAATTTATCTGTTGAAGGGTCCATCTTCAATTATATTTTCTATCTATTCGATGGAATAAAGATCAACCACATTTGGGGAAATGCCACATGTGTGTTTTGCCTGTCTGTATCCCAAGGCAGGAGCACAAGGGTATTCTGTAGCTGAGTGGGATGCATTTAAGGTTGAAAGAAAGCTTGAGAAGAAACGTGGCATCTATGTACTGTTGTCCAATTAGCTGCACAAAAATCGACATGTTAGCGATGGGGAGTTAGTTGCTGAGGCAAATGAAATTCCCAGTTCTACTGCTGTCAAAGGCATCAGGCGGAGATGAGGACACCAAATCAGAAAACAGGCATATTTGCTGTTTACAGACCTGGACATTGACTTTTCGTATCATCTTGGTGTGTCATGTATTGAAGTAAATCCTGTCCCTACAGTGAGGGTAGAAATGGGGTAAGGAATTGCATGCTCAGGCTTGAATGTTGTGAGAGGGGCTTCCAAAACTATTTCACGTTACTTCACAACTCTGCTTAAAGTGGTCCTCACTTGGATAAAAGGTGCTGCAACTTACTCGTATACCTATGTAACTCAAAGGTATTTGGTAGCTCCTATATACTGAAAAAAGATTGTTTTTTTTTTATTTTAAAATAACTAGTATTTCTGGAAAAGCTATATTCTTCCCGCTCCTCTGCTAGGGAAGCTAAAAGAATCATTATTATCCTCAATATGGCACAGTATTAAAATGTTTAATTCCCAAAAAAATTGAGGAATTAGTTAATGTACTTGACGCTAATTTTGCTCACTATCTTCAAACATCATCTTCTCTACAATACACTCCATTTAAAGTGTTAAATTAGCTTCATACTTGTTCTTTTAACTGATCAGTCGTGCTGTTTTTAAAAGTCCAGTTACAGCAGCCAATCAGGGCAGATGAGAACCTCTGGAGCCCACCCCACAAAACACAACTTTTAATTCAGAGGTATTTCAGGATGTGCTTTGCGATGAGAATATCACAAATGGTGTAGGTGATGCGGTGAACCACAATACCTGATTTTTATGTACTCCAGCTAGTCCTCCCTTTTTAAACCAAGTATGTCCTTTTTTTCTTCCCGTCACTCTTTCTTTTTCATGAGTTGGACCTCTCCACTTTGCTTGGGCAAACCTTTGAAGGCCATAGTCTGTCACATTCTACATGTCAGACGTGATGGGTGGGAGAAGAGGGGGTTTTAACTTCAAAGACCAGTCCAAGGAAAGACTGCCTGGGGCAGAACAACAGCCACCCAGAAGAAAACAGCTCATTCTCCCCAAGGGAGACAGGAAACTTTTCCAAGGGAGCAGTCTTTTTCAGCTCTTTCTAATTCATGGGCAGAAAATTTATATCCAAAGAAATACCAGTGAAAACAAAGGTTCAGACAACAATTTATGGTAAGTGATACTGTTTAAACTGTAATTTCGTACAGCCTGACCAAATGTTTCAGATTCTGTAGCTCTTATGCATATGCAACTCACCAGAAAATAAAAGGAAAGGAAAAATTAGATGAAAAACCGTAAGACAAGATCTTGTTATTCGAGAAATGAAATCTTTGCATCTTTCATTGGAAATCAGGGCACGCTGTATTAATGTTATTGAAGAACATGAACTTTAAAGTATTATACGAAATGTGATGCTTACAGAGCAACAAATAAATGAAGAATGGGTATGAACCCACAAACAGAACTAGATCAGCACCACTTCTGCTGGTATGCTTATTCTTGATTTTTGTTTCTCTTTGTGAGCAAATCGATTCAGCTGTGGTAGACTGCAAAACTATTTGAGATTGCCAAACTCGTTTTATGTATTTTATCCACATGCCAAGAAGTGAGAAGCTAGTGAACATGTTCTTTCTCTAAACTTTCATTCATCTTTACTCAAAACATTGAAACCAATAAGCCTATAATGAGCTTCTAAAGCCTAAACCATGCTGATATTTACCTGTATCACTCTAACAGGAGAGGTGTGGTTGGTGTGTCAATGCAGAGAAAAGCCTGACAAGGTCACGAACACTGAATCTCGCTTATCTTTAAGAATTAATATGTCTTCTCAACTCTTTTTATAGACATTTTAACACTTCTTTATCTTAAGGTGAATGTCCTATCGGGTATACTGGCCTGCAGGAGTTAATATCTGAATTTCGCATCCAAGAACAGCCTGGTCTGGATTCTCCACTTGCATCCTTTAGCAAAGACACTATGCAATGACACCGGTGCTGATTTAGGCTGCCGTGAAATGGTGAAAGTTGTGCTTAAGTTTTCTCATATTTATCTAGTTTCCAACTCATTCACCCTCTTTTTTTAATCTACCACTTAGAAATGAGGCCCAAGTAAATGGCTGGTTTGATATTGGTTATTGGGTAGTATGACATTTCATGTGTAGTCCCTACACCTGATCAGTCTCCATTCACTTATGCTATTGCCATACTTTGACTTATGTTTGTTTAGCTCGTGAGGACTGTCGGAGCCACAGCCTATGACTCAGCTAGGTATGGGGCACACACGGTGACCGCAGCATCTGCAAATGTGCAAATATGTCAAACCCACTAGAAATAATTCATTGTCTTGAACAGAGATTCGTTGACTTCCAAAGAATCTGTCCTAAGAATGGGGTATCAGTACAGAGGTTGAAATCAAGATAATTAAATATATCCTGATTTCTAACTACAACTGATGATAATAAAGAGAGAGTTTGGTGACATTCAGACCAAGCTTTAGATCTAAGTTTGCATTTCGTCCCAAACATTTCCTCAATCTTATCGATATTACCAAATTGTCTCCTTTTTTTTTCCTTCTTTCTATGCATCACTGCCACTCTCAGACACAGCCTCAAGATTGTAAATGTGGTTTGCTTCACTTGCACCTATCTTCTGTCCATCTCACAGTCTACTGAGTCTATTAACCCAGCAGGTATGTTTGGGTGTGCGGGGTCCTAAGTGTTTTAGAGGCTTCTCCAGCCATGCTTGAGGCATTCTATACAGTCTAGCAATCTGCGAGGCGAACACATATAGCCAAAGTGGCCTAAGGACCGCTTTTAGCTCAGGTTAATCTGTGTGTCTACTCAGTGCGTCTCCAGCTTGGGAATACCAAGTTCCAGAGCAGTTGCTTACATGTCTTCTCTTCCAATGCACAGCTCAGCTGCCAATAGTGACTGACCAGTACTTCAGACTCCTCTTAGTATTTTAGTGAAATGCTTTCCATGGACTACTGTTTCAAGACTAATTCTGTTGTAATTCTGGGTTAGTGTGTGTGTTTCCTCTAGTAATGATCTTAGAAAGTGCGACAGCTCGATGCTTCTAGATCAAGGATCTCCGCTCCTGTTCAGATAGAAGTGTTTTCAGTGCTGAAGTTCTACTATTTTGATATTTTTTAAATCGCAGTAGCTATTGCAACTTCTGTACACTACCACGAAGCTGCTGACCCAGCTTTCTGTATCAATGGCAAAAAAAAGAGACAGAATCCGTACCAGAAGTTTTCAGCGCTAACACCCACCAGCCTGGTTGTTTTCTTCTAGTACACTGAAATACGTGCACTCAGTATTACAAGACAATAAGGTTCTGAAAAGCGAATCCAGAGTCTTTCATTGTATTAGTAAGGGAAAACCTTTTTTTTTTTTTTTTTAAATTTGTAGAAACATGTAGTGAGTCAACTTTGTTTTGGAGGCATTTATTTCTGCAACAATTCAACAGTTGTGAATTTTCTGTGGGTAGAAGTAACTGGTTCTAAATATAAACCCACAACAAGTATTCTTGTCTTACTGAACTTATTATAGCAGTGTTCTTACTTTTGTTACCAGCCTTGATTTCTCATTTTTTTTAACAATTGGAAGTAATGAAAGTGTGCACACTCAATTAAGGTAAGACTTTCATGAAAATCACAAAAGGATGAAAACTCAGTCCTGTGATACACCTGGAGTGTGAGTAAGACTGTGGGTTGTGCTTATTTCATTTTTTCTCTGTCACAAATGAATTTTGAGAAATCAGCTGTCTTTTTTAGCAGTTTTCGTCATGTTGTGATTACGATTTTGTGTGTGCATCTGAAATCCTCACCTCCTTGTTGTAGAGCAGTAAAGAAAGTATTGAAAATACATGGTCAAACTCAAGACTCCCACAGTATGTTTAAAAGAAATAACCTCAATTAATTATTTTTCAGTTGATCAGTAGTAGTACAGTAACAGAAAAAGGCGAAATGCAAGCAGAGGTGCTGATTCTGTCAGAGTATTTGGATTTGCCTAAGTAGGTGTGCAGTGTGTATTTGCTTTGAGATTACTTAGGAAATATTAAAAAAAACCCGCCAAAACTGTACCCTATGCTTGCTAGAAAATTGTGTATTTATTGAAGAGATTTTGTGTTTGAGATCAGCAGAATCTAAACCCAGAAAACCATTGCAGTGGATGGCACTCTGATTTACCAGTTAGTAAGTTTGAGGGATTTATTGAAACAGCTGGCAAA
>NW_009218980.1:104792-113561 GCF_000690835.1 Fulmarus glacialis
CTGATTTTGAAAAACTATTATTTTTCCAGAGAATCAGACCTATTTAGCAGCACTGTTAGAGATGAAGGCAAAAACTGCATTAAAATATCATTGAGGGTGAGGCAGAAACTGATCAAATCAACAGTTCTGACTTAAATCTGGCCACATCCAGAGATTTACCTTCTTCTGATCAAACACATGTGGTCCACTATTGGAGGACAGGACCCTTATGAATGTTTACAAACACCATGTAATGTGTTCATTTGAATTATTCTGGTGCAGTTCATTCAGAAAAATATATCTCCAACCATTCCAGTATATGTAGCTTAGAAAAATATTTATACTTAGTTGACAGATTTCACTCCCAATAACATGAGATATTTTTAAAATGTTTGTTGCACATCTCTTTTCTAATGTTCGTAAGTCATACTGGAGAGCAGGTAAAGTTAGAATTAACTTAAATATTTGTTTCTAAGGACTTCTAAAGACAAACATAATTTAAGTGAGTTTCACCAAATCTAGCAGTTTTACAGTTCTGTGGAACTTCAAGCTGGATTGGAGGAATGGGTTATTTTCATGTTATACTCTGATCCTAATTTGTTTTTTCCTATTCTGGCTATCAATAATATGCCACAGAAATCAGAAATATCAATGGACCCTTTTGTTCTTTTTTTTTTTTGCTTCCTAATCAAACTTAGTGAACAGCTCAAAGACCCAGAGCTGCAACCAAGGAATTCAATACGTTGGAGCTGACTACTGTTAAAGTACTTTGTAACCTAATTTTCTGAAAGACCTTTAATTTCATCTCCACAACCAAAGATGTGTTAAGAATCATTATTTGTTTTCTCATCTGAACAGAGAAATAATTGTTTTAATAATTAATTCATCAGCGTGATCTCAAAACTCAACGCAGTATCTGAACTTTTGGTCTTTTATGCCAGAGGAGATACTACTATTATTGCCATCCTATAAAGTTGTCATACTCCAACAGGGTATCTAAAGATATATATTGAAATTAGTCACTGATTGTAAAGTATTTCTCTATACAGTGGGTACAGAGACCCACAGCTAGATCTACAAAAGGATCTGGCAGCTTGAGTCAACTTGGAATGAGTTTCTAAAGTTACAGAGCAAAATTTTTCATGCCACTGCCAGAACCTATAGATGTTTTAAATCCACATGTATCTAAGACTTAAGCCAGAATTCTTCTCATGTTTAAATTTATTCTTGTCTTCTGCATGCAGAAGGTTTGATTTTAGTAGGAAGAGCTGAAGTGCTGAGCTGATACCTACTAAGCCTGACTGCAGACTCACGGAAATATAAGGCTGGAAGGTACCTCAAGAGGTAACTCAGGATATATGAGTCAGGGTAAGCAAGGCATTTCTTCTGTTTCTTCTGGTACGGGCCTCTTTTGTATGTCAGAACATGCTCAGCATACAGGCACCAGACTGGTGTCCACAGAGTCACCTTGTCCTGGTTCGTGCTGGGACAGAGTTAACTTTCTCCCCAGTAGCTTGGGGGGTGTGCTGTCTTTTGGGTTTGGTATGAGAGGAGAGTTGATGGCCCATTGATGCTTTGGCTGTTGCTGGGTGATGCTTGCACCGGGGGTGGGGGGGGGCGGGGGGAGCACAGCCAGGGTGGACCCAGCTGGCCAATGGGCTATTCTATACCATGTGACATCATGCTCAGTATAAAAACCAGGGGTGTGGGGGGGCTCGCCCCCCGTTCGTGACACGCGGGCGGCGCGCAGCTGCATGCTTTGTATATTCTGTTATTGTTGTTGTTCTCATTGTTACTATTACTGTTCTATTTTGTTTTATTTCAATTATTAAACTGTTTTTATCTCAACCCGTGAGTTTTCCTACTTGTGCCCTCCCGATTCTCTCCCCCATCCCATCGGAGGCGGGGGGTGAACGAGCGGCTGCGTAGGGTTTATTTGCTGGCTGGGGTTAAACCACGACACACGTATTAGTCTGTCTTACTTTCTTATGGGGAGCCGTGTTTAACAACACCTTCTGCTTGAGTAGATTCAAATGCACATTTCTGGGGACTTTCTTAGCCAACAAAATATAGCTTATTCTGGTGAGAGCAGACTCAGTCTGTTCTGCCAAATAGAATAGACTGTCCTCGGCAGATGAGCATTAGAGATTCACTGAGACTGAAAGAGGATGATTATGTTGCACTCTAAGCTTCATGGCTGGTCACTCTACAAAGTGAAAAGGACCTGCTAACATTTGGACTGTGCCATCAAAGACGAGTGCCTGGAACCATCTCTAAGAAACATAAACAAATGTTTCTTCTTCAGTTTTTGATGGCAAAACCTTATTTTCCTACAGCAGGAGTGAACACAAAGGATGTTGGGGGAACAAATCAAAGGATAAAGGTGAAAGCATCACTTGAGGTCATTTCTTGTACGTGTGCATGAGTGTGTGCACACAGATGCATATATAACTGATAAATATCACAACAGCTTGTTTGGTACAAGTTCAGCCTTTCCTGTTTCAAGAGGGAGCATGCAGATGCTCCATTTTCCTCCTTCTTCTACGCACAGTCTACTTTGCAGATTAATTCAGACACAGGTCTTGTGCTCTTCTCAGCACGTGGTCCATGATGGTTATTGCTCCTGGCACATGAACGGCAAAGGGAGAAGGACTTGTTGCAGCTTTTTCCTTCCCAAAATATTGTATGTGTGCTTGTCACAAGTGGCTGAATGAGGTTACTGCCTTTTGGGTTCTCATAATTACTTCTTGAAATGTTTTAAAATTCATTGTGCTTGTATTGCTTTCTAATGAACTCATGTCACGCATTGGAAAGGAAGCAATAAATAGAACATGAATGGTAATTAATAGCAAATTGTTAGTCAAATTAGTAGATTTTTGAAAAGACTGTACCCATTTTTTTATAATCATGTAACTAGCCCCCCATAACTTTGATTGTACATTTGATGGTACACCATAATAGCATTCAAGGGGCCTTTTTCAACACACATTGAAATCTTGTTGCCATTTAAAACTGAATCCCCATAGAGT
Organism: Fulmarus glacialis; assembly: GCF_000690835.1. Classification (NCBI taxonomy): domain Eukaryota; kingdom Metazoa; phylum Chordata; class Aves; order Procellariiformes; family Procellariidae; genus Fulmarus; species Fulmarus glacialis. The sequence continues at coordinate 107,801 of NW_009218980.1, forward strand.
TCATTTGAAATTGTTTTACTTTGATAATGGCTTTATTAATGTGGTCTCAGTGGACTTGAAATGAGATTGTTTGACCATTGTAATGTGGTTTTCATAGGCTTGCAGTAAAATAATTTACTCTTGTAATGTGGTTTCCATTAGCTTGCACTAAAATCATTTCCCTCTGGTAATGGGGTTCTCATGGATATTCACTTCAACGGTTTTGCCCTCAAAATGGTACAATGGGCAGCCTTGTGGTAAAGGGCTCAGAGTATAGTGGCATAATGTGGCTGTTGCTAAATCTGCTGTGTCAGTCAGGGTCTCTGATATGCAGATAATACTCAGCACCACATTTTGCCTACGTTCAGCTTCATTTTTTTTAACTGCCTTGCTCTTTCCCCGGTCTTTTTCAGTTCAACTTAATCAGGACAGTTCTGACTTCATAAATCCCCATCTAAATATTTTTCATGTTTCAATTGCTCCTGATTCTCAAGAAAGAGAAACAAGGGACTTACTCACAGCTAATTTTCCAGCAGAGGTGATTTCCAGGTCAATTGTTTGACACTCTAAGGCAATATAAGGGAGTTCTGGGCTGTTTGCAAATGGAACAAAGTTATCATTGCTCTACAGGGTCATCTTCCACTCATTGATGACAGTGGAGAATAGCTATGTTCTTTGTTATTCATAATGCACCCTGCGTACCAAGATCCATAGGAGGGGAATAGAAATGGGATATATCGTTTCTATATCAGTCAGGCACTCTTTCACTGTGGGAAAATTCACACTGGAAATTTCAGACAGATATGTAGTGATTTTACACCTTTCAGATATACACAGAGAATTTGAGTGCTTATTTTTCCCTTCCCTCGCTCCCAGATACTTTTAATACCTGTCTCACAGTCACTAAAATAAATATCTTTCAGTAGTATTTTGAGAGGATTTATCTTGTGAAAGTTCATTTCCTGCTCTGAGGACTAACTCTATTTCTATCAAAATTAGCAGCCAAGTGAAATTGTTCCCACCAATGCCAGAAAACATTCAGGAGATTATGTTACTGTTCCACCCATTCTGTGGATACAGGAGGGTTGAGGACTGTCAATCTGGCACATTTCACAAGTAACAAATTCACACGCAATTTAAGAAAAAAAAGTAGTGTAATGTTTCACAGTGATCTAAGTTTTTCAGAATAAGGCCAGCGCAGTTTAACATTTAATTAAAGGTGGAATGCCAGAAAACATTCAGGAGATTATGTTACTGTTCCACCCATTCTGTGGATACAGGAGGGTTGAGGACTGTCAATCTGGCACATTTCACAAGTAACAAATTCACACGCAATTTAAGAAAAAAAAGTAGTGTAATGTTTCACAGTGATCTAAGTTTTTCAGAATAAGGCCAGCGCAGTTTAACATTTAATTAAAGGTGGATTATGGGAATTTTTGCTCCATTCCTGAATATTGTGGTTTGCAGATCCAAAACAGGCTGGAAGAAAGTTGCAAATTGAACTGGATCATCATATTTTCATGTCTTGTGTTCATAAATGCGAAATAGAAGTCTGAGTTCTAAAATGAGTATTATAGAACATATTATTGTAAGAAAGACATTGTTGTATGTTTAAAGAAAAGGTCTGCAAATACAACAGACTTGTTGCAGAGGTTTTCCACGGGACAGCACTTCTATTACAGATTTGATCCAAATAAGCGTTGGGTTCTTGTGTAACTAGAAAAAGCTGATTCATTTATTTCTTTTTATATGGATAAATCCTGCACTGAAGAAAGGAGAAAAGGCTGAGTTTAGAAGCTGATGGTCTGAGGAGGGAAATCTTCTTTGCTGTTAAGAAGATTTCTGTAAATCTCCATAAGCAAATGGAATATGGTGTCTAGATGTCTGAACTACTGATGGGACTTTTTACGATTGTAATGTAAATGATACTGGGCTTGTTTTTGATTGAAGTTGGAGTATTTCCTTGTTGGTGGAAAGATGAAAAGGAGTAGGCAGGGTCTTCTTGGAATTAAACACACAGAGAACTTCAGTTTTGACAAATGTGAAGCTCAGTACTGGTTACAGCATTAAGTTAATGAGTTGTTTAAATGGATGTTTTGCTAATGACTCAATCTCGCACTCACATCCAGTAGAGCATAATTTTGGGTGGGTAGATGAAAATAAGTTTCCTGCCCCTTTACATTCATATGATGGGAAAACATTTCAGTGATGTTGTAGATCTGTCTAGAAGAAATTTAAGTGAGCTCCTTAAACCTTCATTACAATTCACAATAAATGAACAAGATAGTGGGAGGAGTCTTATGCCTATAAGGGGGTGATTTGTGTTGTTAACTATGATAAAGGATCCTCTTTCAAGTTTCTGATAATGCAGAATATCCTGGATTGCTGAGGATATATAACAGCACAGCAGAGGAAGCTTGATGAACTACCGAGGATAACTAAGGGCAGAGAGCTTAAATGGTAGAGATGATTGTCCAGCTTTTAAGGCCAGAGCACATTAAGTAAGTTAATGTGGCTATCTAAGGACACTGAGCATGCCCAGTGAGTGGTGATAGATTTTTAAGGACTCAGAGCATGCTTTTGTGCACAGCTCCTTATGCCACATAATCCCTAAAGATGCCATTTTATGCCATCTGGCTTTTGTTGTTATTCCCAGTCAGCACTTCTAGATTGGGTTTTTTTTTTTTCCACTGTGAAACATATTTCCCTTTCATTTCAGAGATATTTTTTTATTTTGCTCAAAGCTTATCCTGCATACCAATAAATCAAACCATATTTCAAGCATTTTTTTTTAATTTTAGCTGTGTCCATAGATCCAACTAACAATCATCATTAGTCACCTCTTCCCTTTTTCCTTTCACTTTCTTAAATGGTGACTTCTACAGATGTCCAAGGACCACCGACTCCAGAAAGAGCTGTGCCCGCAGCATGCAGCTGTTACAACAACGCAGTCCGTAATTCTTCTCTTGCCATTTTGCTTCAACTTTCTCAGTTTTATTTGCTCACCCATTTCCATGTTCTGTGTGTGTTCCTGCCTAACTGCTGGAGCCCAGCAATGCCGGTGATCTGGTCTGGAAGAGATGGCCTCAGCCATCTCTTTTGGGGCTGATGGCAGGGATAGGATAACAACAAAGAGTGGATTTCTATTTTGGAGCCTAAACAGGAGCTGTTCCTGGAGCCACATAATTGCCAATGACTAGAACAAGATGAGATGATCATTTGCTCCTGATATTTCCCATTTAGATGCAATTAGATTTGGAGAGAAACTTTTGCTGTATACTAGCAAAACCTGCAGTCCAAACCTGGGGCCTGTAGATGCTGGAAGAAGACACAAATTAAAATGTGTCATAAGTGCTTGGCTACTCCTCAGTGCCCCGTATGTATCTTATCTTATTTATTATTTTGGGGCTTGTCTGCTTAGACAAGTGGTAGGGGCCACAAAAGGAGTCTTCTGGATACTGTGGCTTTGGGTGCTGCTCATCATGCAATGCAATTGCTCATAAAAAGCGTGACTGACATGTAAAACATTATTAAGCATTATTAATTTACCTCATTTTCATGCTCGGTAATTTTTCCCAGCCATGAACAAAAAACCTATATAAAATGTGAGAATACAGGTGGATGTGAATGCGGTCTGTGCTACAAAGGGGATGAGTGTCAGAAGAGAGTTGATTTTTCCCTGTACTGGCACATATCGGGGTGATGAACAGGGCACTGGATGCAAATACGGTGATGAGCTTCTCTGAACTGTTGGGGTTTTTTTATTTAATTGGAATCCGCTAATTGAGGCAAGGGATTGCTGTTGCCGGGTAAACTCACAAAAGATGTTTTATTTAAGTGTATATGTGTAACGAGGGAGAAAGCCTCATTTGCACTTTCACCCCCTGCTCCCGCTGGAGAGTGACACCGCATCCCTTTGTCCCCAGGTGAGAGGAGCGTGGGAGCGGAGGACGTCCCCTGCCATCGTCCCGCAGTGCCTCGGGGGCAGGAGCAATAACCCGACCACCGGCACAACCTCCGCCGGCCAGCAATTACTGAGGAGGAGAGCAGACAGCTTCTGCTGGAAGAGGAAGGCTTTAGCTGACGGTTATCAGAAATTCAAGCTCAACTTTGGATTTACAGATGGTTGAGATGGTACAAAGTATTAGCAACCGGTTCCACTTTCTTTTAATTTCCACATATCCCTGTTATGTGCCATTTTTTGGCCATCTAAATATTAAAGCTCATGTCTGTAGGAATCAGAATATTTTCCCCCCTTGAAAGACAACCCCACTAAGGATAACAGATATAGTAACATTCTGTTTTGTTTTATTGTGTTTCTTCTGATGGGGAAGGTTATTGTTGCTGGGGTTTTTGGCAGTCTTCTGGAGTCAGAAATCAGGGATGGCTGAAGGATTTCCAGAATGTTGGAAAGCATTGGCCTGAGCTGTTTCTCAGCATCTGCTGCCCCAACCCACAGCTGTCCATGGGACAGTCTGCGGATAAACTCCTTTACAGCAACAATTTCAGACGCATTCATTAAATGCACAGAGCCGTGCCAGTCAAGACCGAGTAACCCAGATTTTGTATGTTGCTCACAGGTAAAGAATGCAAAAACAGATGATCTGCTGATCAGAAATTATTTCACAGAGAACAATTTTAATTATCTAATAAACTTCAGAAATATGCGAATTTCTTGACAACATTTTTGCAAACAGAAACAGAAATTAGGCCTAGATTTACAACTCTAGTGGGACTTTAAAACCAAGGTCCTATATCCATATTTAGGTATCTGCCTTAAAAAATTTCACTTTTCAAAGTGCTGTGCACCCAGTATCTCACTTTGATTTGCATTCCAGAAAATCAAGGTCAAAGCTAAGCCTGACTTTCTTTCATCTTCTGCAGAGTATTTATTACAACAGATGCACCATTGCCTCTTGAGGTGTTAGTCCTCTATAGGACAAAGTTTCATCATTTAAGATCTGTTTTTAGTCCTCTTAACATGTATTTTTTTATATAGGTATTTAGCTAATAGGCAATTGTGTGTCACTTACTTTTGAGGTTGACTATGCTACGTGGGATAACGAGACTAGGAATCATGCCGCTAAAAGATTTTGGAAGTGCTGCAATGAGAGTTGAAGAAAGCAATTTGGATTTATAAGCGCCGTTGACCTTTGGTGTGTAGGTGAGACCTTATTTACAGCAGCTGTATGTGTCCTGTCTGGGCTGACTGTGAGGTGTGTGTTGCAGAGGACGAAGTTCAGATGCATTCATTTCCAGTTTCTGCCTGGGAGGAGGGGAAGAGAAGGAGAAGTTGTATGTAACGCTTCAAGGCTTAAGTTAATGTAAAATAAATCAAACCTGAGGTGGTGTTTTAAAAGAGAAATCTGGCAGTCACAGAGAGGAGAAGGTGCTGGGCCTGGAAACATATTTGTCTTTTTTAAATGCTCACTTTCAAGCATGTCTGGTTTCTAGCCCAGTTTGTATCAGAAGGGATCAATTTTTTTTCCCCGTTTCCCTGTTCTACTTTTGTGCTGGTATTGTCTGAATCCCAGAGTGAACAGCAATACATCATCCTGCTTCAACATCTGCTAGAGCCCCCTCTCTTTCTAATCTGCCCAGATCCCCAAAGCCTTTCCCACCTGCTATAGCACCAAATGCTCATTATAGCACACAGCTACGCCCTTCACTGTCCTTTCTCCCCGACTCTCAAGGTTAACATGGAACAATGACTATTATTAAACGGGGGCTTTAACAATGTAAAGGCAGCCCAAGCTGGGGAAGGCGGGGGGTGGGGGTGGGG
>NW_009218981.1:0-15963 GCF_000690835.1 Fulmarus glacialis
GGAGCCGCGGAAAGGGCGGGCCGCGGTGAGGGAAGGCCCCTCCTCGTGCTCCCGTCTTTTCCCTGTGCCCGCGCCTCCGCCGGCCCTGCAGCTAGGCCGGCAGGCCTGCCGCCATCTTCTCGAGCGCGGCTTTCCCCGGGGCGGCCTCAAGGCAGGCCTGCCGCCATCTTCTCGAGCGCGGCTTGCCCAGTGCCAGCATAAATAAGATCCTGTCTTAAAAACAAGATAACGTACCGCGGTACAGATGAAGTTGTGATGGTGCTGGAGAACGCCAGGTGGAGCTGTTACTGCAAAACGATGCAGACGTGACTAGTCGCGTGAAACGTCAGTGTCGAGTGTTTTTTCATACTCGGGTATTCAGTAAAGTCATCGCTTCCGAATGGGAAGGGGATCCGTATTGATAAATGTGGTAATTATTACACTTGCGCGATTAAGTAGCTATGACAGGAAGTCGGAGCATAGTAAATACTTCTGTAATACCACCCATAGTATAGTTGACTAAAGAAGTGATACAGAGAGAAATTATTTGGTGGAGTAAAGCTGCTTCTTCAGCTGGTGATAGTACTATTTTTCTTTTATTTGTCTCCTGGAAAGCACTTGGCAGTGACTTGCAAAATAGAACAGGCATAGGTAGGATTATGGCATTTAGTTTTCCCACTCCTTGAAATGTTAGCATCCTGCCTGACAAAATTGCGTGAAAATTACGTGTTTTAAAGGGGGCAGGGGAAAAAGTGTGTGTTTTGAAGCTTGGCTTAAGTCAAGGGGCATAATATCACAAGTTTGCATGCTCCCACAGCCCAAATGCTTTGCTTCAGTGTTTGGAACTACCTCTGTAGATACTTGAGATCAGTCTATTCTTCACTCTAATTACATTGTGTAGTTTTTCGGTGGTTTCTTTTCAAGAACTAAGACCATGATCAATTAAGACATTAGAAAGTATATTGCAGTGTTCAGCTTGGTTGCAATAATACAAACATCTCCCAGAGAATAAACCAATGAAATGTTTGAATGTCAGCTAGAGATTTCAAATGAACCAGCTTACAGGTTCAAGCATCTGTCTTTCATAAAAAATAATTAAGGGTTCCTTAAAGATCTTCAGGTACCTTAAAACAGGCTGTAATTATAGAAGATAGTTCTTGACTTAATCACATCTCCAGGATATTCCCAAGTGCGTTCAGAGTCATGTATCAGCACAGATGTTTTAATGTCTTTTTTTTGTGTCTGTTTTATCTCTCTTGTGGACGCTGTCTTGATCCCATGGAGATAAAAATCATTAAGGAAACCAAAAGATAAAAATTCAGAAAAGTGAATTTGTGATTTGTAAACAAGATATGTTAATGTTGAAATTCAGTATTACCAGTCTGCCTCTCTAGTGAAAACTTCATCTCAAGATCCAGATTTACACTCAGATTCTTCTAAAATTGTGTCTTACTCACATAATTGTGCATTAATCCTTCAAAAAAAGGAGCTTTCCAACTTGGTATCCCAAGCATGTTTTTGGATACCCTTGAAAATGTAGTTCTGCCAACACTTTTTTTAAAAAAAAAGGAAGGATCGTGCTCTTTGGACAGCAAAAACAAGCAGTAAGAATTTCAAGAGCAAGAAGCATATCTCACTGAATAGGCTGGATAAGATCATCATGAAGTGTCTACTGCCTGTTCTTCTTTCACGCAATGCATCCACATCCATTCTGATTTGTCTGTGGAATAAATTTGCTATAGTAGTACCAGAAGCAGTGCTAGCATACTTGCACTTAGGGCCAGTCCGCGTTGTGGCACTTCTCTGGCATTGGCTTCCAGCTCAAGGAGAGCTATGGTGAATGCAGTACTGCTGAATGCCATACCACTTAATTTCTTAGCAGACTTTGAAGAAATAAGAGCTATGGTAGATATCTGGAAGTTTAAAAATGACATGTCTCACATTTTACGTAAAGATTCACAGAAGTGTGACAATATGTATGCTTATCTGTCCTAGCCAAAACAAGAATCCTGTAGTGTTTATACTAAAGAAGTCAATGAAATAAATAGAAAAAAAAAGGCTGGTTTTTATTCATGCATTTGTTAATAGCACATTTATCTGACAAAAAGTATTTCTGCTCTGTGACACAATAGATCTGGACTACATATTAAGGCAAAGTAGTGAAGACAGCAACAATGGATTGCTGTCTGCTGCCTTGGTCGGGACTGCTTTGCTCCCTTCAGTGAGCCTCCTTCGACAAGACATCTGTAAGAAAAATGGAGTGTAACCACAACCATAACCGACTGTTCCTACTTCCAAGGCAGCAGGAGAATAACTACAACAGAAGTCAGGTAAAACTGCACCATTTCATTTTCATTCCTGAATGGTACTGAAGATACTTTCTCAGTTTCTGAAGACAGCTACATGCACCTTGTCTAAGGCTATTATTTTATAGCTTACATTATCTGTGGAGAAGCAGGCAGTTCTGCTGTCCTTGTAAATGGATTGCTCACCATGCCTTTCAGCTGGTAATCCTCTCTGAAGAGAGCACCACTCTTGCACAGCCTTTCAATTCATTATCCCCCTCTACACTTCCGACAGAGTAGAAAACTTAATTTTTTAATCTTTCTTGTCATCGCAATGCAGACCTCTGTGACCTGCAGACACATTTGTGTCTCTGCTGCTCCTCTTGCAGTGTACCAAAGACCTCTTCTCTGTATCGCTTTTTAGGCACTGCAGGAAAGATAGTAATTTAGTCGGTCAGCAACACTGGGTGTACTTTGCTCTGACTAAGTATATTCAACCCTTTCATCATGCAAAAAAAAAAATCCTTTTTTTTTTTTTTTTTACCATCAGCTGATGTGTAGGCATAACTGAATTTTGGTGCCCAAAAGGATCCCCAAAGATCCATATCTAAAGACAGGCTGGAACTGGTCGCTCCTGAGTGATGTGCAATGGAGAGGCCAGTTACTCCTGCTGCCACGCTGGAGTTGGAAAGGGTGGTGACAAGCACGTAATGTTTTTATGAGTGACCATGCATTTCCTGGACTACACCATAGCCAAGGAGGCAGCGGAGCCACAGGTATTTCACTGCCCCCCACTGTCTACTCCCTATTTTGCTTTTGCCTACAGCTGTCTGGAAGTTTCTTGCATCATGATTTTTAACTTTCTGAGTGACTTAGAATTCAGTGCAATGTTTGTTAAAAGTCAAATGAGTTGGAAAAGATACTGAGATGCAATTGTAAAGAAATGGTAAATTCTCAGTAGCAATTACAGCATGTTACTCTGGGATGCCTGGTTACATTGAGAACCACAAACTAATTTTCAGTTATGTTGTTTCATTTCCTCACTTAGACTGTGTGAGAAAGAACTCAACTTTCGGTTATTTTCCAAAGTATAGAGACCTGGTAGAAGTGACAGAGTGAAAGTAATTTAGCGACCTATTCAGAAAAATAGAGGGCAGGCTTCCTGTGATCTTGATTATTACTCACTTCTTGTTGTTTCTAGTTAAATATACCTGCTAAGAGTTTCATCCACATGACAACTTAAGTGAATTATACTTCTCTTTTTCCAAAGTTGGCTCAAAAGACTCAGCTGCAGAGTCATTTGTTCTTATTTCTCAGCTCACTATTTCAAGGGTGGATGGAGTGTGGCAAAGAACAAGATTCTTAATGTGCGCATCCTGGCATCAGTGTTCCTGGGAGAATTTCTGAGATCCTCTGAAATCCAGCATTATAGTTGAATGTTGTGAGTGGAGGCTGGCCTTTCCCTCTTGCGTTGTTTTCCATATAAAGACCATGAGTGCGCTTTGATCTACAGGTTTGCCAGACCAAGCCCCGCATTCCTAACAGATCTTGGGAGGGCACTATTCACTTAATATTCTTCAGAAATTCCACCTGAATTCTAGCAAAACTGGATCCATGTTCCTGCTCTCACCACTTACCAATTATCTTAATATATTAGCAAAGGAAAATTTGTTCTGTTGGGATTTTGGGTGGTGGTGATTTATTTTAAAGAAAGTACCATATTCAGTTCTGTGCTATTTCTTGAATTGTGCTATTTCCTGAACTCAAGCATGTTTCTTATTCTGTGGTACCATCCTCTTCTATTACTGCTTATATGAGTGTTACTGGATTAATGTACATTTGAGGATCTCTGTCATGTTAGCTGTGGCACCTCAGCATAGAAAACCACCCATAAAACTTAAAACAAGTTTCTGCTTCCCCTTCCACCACTGAAGAAGTGTTAGTTAGTGAAGAAGTGTTAGGCTAAGGATTGCTTGGGATTTCTTCACAGATACTCAAAAATGTTCATTGTAGACCAAATTCAAATGAAAGGCAGTGATTTGAAGTGAAAACTGAACACTGGCTGTTGGTCAGAGGCCATTAAACGTAAGATTTATTATTGTAAGTTCCAGTGCTATTTAGCAATGCTCTGTTCACAGTAGTTTTAAATCATGATCCACCAGGTATCTGACTACTGACTGACCAGTTAGCTAAGGGATATCTAAAGCCTCCTGTAAATTAGGCTGAAGTCCCAGCAAAATCGGGCTGAAGTCTCAATTCAGGGCTGCAAATTAGGCTGAAGTCCCAATGTTGTAAGATGACATGCCTGACAACTAGCCAACCTAGGGAGGGGCAGCTACTTCGAGAAAGACATTTTTATACTTCCTACTCCTTTGTCTTTGGTTTTCTTCACTTTACGTTAGTTTCTTTTTCATCTGTAAATATGTGCATCCGAATATCACTAAAATCAGCGTGGGTCAAACCTGGTGAGCTGAACCTGAACAGTTAATGTCCAGTATTTCATACCCTCTTGGGTGCTTCCAGCAAGAAATTAATTTTTCTGCCCGCAGTCTCCTGTTGAACTGCTGACCTCCATTCTGCTGACTCTTCAGCGGCATCTTGACAGTGTATCTTTCCCCAGTCTTAGCTCTCAACTTGGATCAGTGCAGAGTTGTAAATATCTATGTTATCTAATCAAGAAGAGTGAAAACCTGTATACCACGTGACAAGGCTTAAGGAAGAATAAAATGCATACTGTGTGGAGACTTGTTTTCCAATCTCTAAATGCCTTTTTTTTCCTCTCTTTTTTTCTTTTTTGCATCTTGAGAAAAACGCACAACTCGTAGAAACTTAGCTAAGCAAATTAACACCAATTCCATTGTGTTTCACTACACTTAGATCCAGATGCATCAAGATTGCTTTTGGATGTCGTAGTTGTCGTAAGTACTATGAAGAATGCTATCACAAAGATTTCTGTGGGTTTAGTGCACACAATATGCAGTAAATCACTACTTCTCTGAGCAACCACTATAGTAATAGTAACCACATTGAGTTCCTGTACTATTCCTAAGGACAGAATATTCTAATCATCAGTTCAGATGGGAGAATTCATACATATAGACATTCAAAATGAAGTCATTACTACTGAAAATGCAATTTATCATGAATTGCTATGTATATATGACTGCTTACAAAACTTGAAATGCATCTCTCTGGGGTGAAGGTAAAAGAAAACAACCATATGCAATTGTTGAACAATAAGCTGTTAAAAGCATTTCTTACTGCTGTAATTTCTTGAAGATGAACCTTCTAAATTACCATGGATCCAACAAAGCATGAAAATTTATAGCTCCTTAATATGATATTCAGTGTCTTTCCTATTGTGCTTTTTGAGTCTATGGGATGCAAGACAATATGTCATTTTTCAACAGAATTAATATAGCCTCTTTAACTATAAATGAGGAAACGCTGTATTTCATAATGTGGTAAAATATGTTCAAGTCTTACGTTGTAAAACTGCATCATCGCTGTTTGCTCCAGTGTCCCCACAGTTCTGCTTTAGTTTCCATAGCTTTCATTAATGTTGCCTTTATAAAAAATTGGACAAAACACCAGCATTTGTATCAATAAAGTGTTTTCATTGACATGTTGTTTCAAAAATACTTTACAAATATATTCTCATGTTTATACCCAGAAAGTCCTGTAAGATGAAAACAGTAGTCCATTGTAGTCTTTGAAGGTAGGCTCCTGTGTACTTCAAAATCACCAATGCTTCAAAGCAGGAAAGAAGAAAATGTTAAATGATAAGGAAATGAAGACAGTCACAGGACCTTATTTCAAACTGCAAATGGTACAGTATCCGATGTCAATCTTCTCTTCGGTTTTAGCATACAATCTGGAATAAAGTGAATTCCTGAAGTAGAAATACAAATACCAGTCCTGGATCATCCCAATCACTTCAGAGTAGCAATCACTGTGAATATTCTTTGTACTTGTCAGTGTGTAAGGAAACAATCTTTTCTATACATATTGAAGGTGCAGTTACTAGATACATACATCTTTTGCTCTGGAATTAAATAAAGATACACAACGTGACACTGCTGTCTGCTGCTGTTCTTTTTCCTCCCCTTTATTTACTTTCTTCCCTAAAAAGAATTGAAGTTGCCTCATGAAATTCACAATGTAAGGTTTCTCCCTATAGAAAATAGAAGTCTTTGATATACAGATACTTTTTATAAGAGGTTTGTGACTGAAATGTGAGATCCAGACAGACATGCAGGTCAACAGGAAACATTACAAATCTATAAGCTGAATTCAGATGCAAATTTCATATATTCCTTTCATAATTCCTGAGGAAAACCTACCAAACTCTGAACTACAGCTGCCTGGTATTTGGATTTGGACATTCCTGGATTTTTTTCCTTCCTTCATGTAAGCGTAAAACCACCAACCACTGTACCAACTAAATTTAGGAAGGATAGATACCCAACCATCAGACACTGCATCAGAAATCTTATTACACTGCTTGTACAAGTTAGAATGTTAATTTCTGTTATCATTCTGAGGCAGCAACCCACATTAAATACTATTTTTTTTTAATATATATTATATATTTGTGTAACAAAACAGACTTACTGTGCAAGCTACATTTTTACACTAGAAGTCTCTCACCTGCTGTATTAAATGCTACTGGAAATAACAAGGCAATCATTTTCTGACGCTAACATTGATGGTTTCATGGCCTCAGCCATGAAGTTCATGTTACTTTTAAGTTTCACAGTTTTAGGGACTACATTCCATAATCTCATAAACTATGTTTAAATTGCTGCAAATGACTGTTGACTTGGAGAAAAACCTCTGAAACTACAGCTGTTTCTTAATTACTCCCAGCAGGGCTCCTTAGCTGGTCTTTTGATCAAATGCAGCATGTAACTTCCTGAGAGAAAGGTCAGTTTTGGGGGGGCTTTTCGTTCAAACCAGCCTCCCAACAGTGTGTGGAAGGCTAAAGGCTGATTATATCTTGCTGGAGGTATCATCACTGCAGTTACGTTTTTGATAGTAAAATGACGTATATATTTCTGATTAGACTCCAGCTCATTAATTCAGCCTGAGGCATATACTTTGAATGACACAAACACATTCTATGAAAGTCACTATGTGCTCTTTATGGATAACATTTTCTGGAGAGAGGTCTCATTAAAATACTATACTATACTGTACTATAACTATAGTCTTCCTCATCTGCTAGGTACACAAGCCAAAAATACATCTTCGTATAGTTTGGAGTATCAATACTTGTCACAGAGCTACAGAAAAAGTGAAAGTCAGACAGACATATTCTATTATACAGTTTAATATCACACTATGCTGGGAGTAATTTACAAATGTGTCCTGTTACAGTTCTATACGCATGAGAAACCTCAGAACATTTACAAAGTCATTTGCAAGATTACTTTAGGTTCACGCCTCAATATGAACGAAACTAATGAGGCCATTGAGAGAAAATTGAAGTATTTAACACATTGCCCTGTGAGCTAGAAGATTAACACTAAACATTGAAATATCTGGAAATAAGTGCTGAATGTTTAAAGCATGGACACTACATACTGCTCAAAGATCTTTTGATGTGTTACATATATAAACATGAGGTAGGTTTTGTTCAATAACCAAGAATATTGGTAAGAATATTAACAAAAAAAAAAAGACCAGTGAACCAATGTGAGCTTAATGTAAAACAGACATAAAAACAAACACAGAGAAATAGTTCTTGCTCTATACCAAATGAACTTTCTGGAATAAAATTGAGTCTGCTCCAATTCAGGTCTGTAAATGTGAGTGCAGGCTAAATTTCAATTTAAAAAAAAAAGGATGGAACCACAATATTCACTTCTCATGTGACTCGCATACAGTTACAGATATGTACTGTTACAAATTGATTTTACACAAGCACCAGTAGGCTTACTAAGAACTGAACTGATTTCAGTCTCACTGGTTACTCAGTTTGGTGAGAATCTCACTTCTGCTTTCAGATGCCATATTACAATATACTCTAGGCATACCTAAAAATGGATGAAAGAATAAAACAGTTATAATAAAATACACAATTCTTTGACAGCTTACAGCACTAGCTGAACTAAGCAAACTTAATAAATTCTAATATAGCTTTTCTTTTACTCTGGAGTAAAAACTATTGACAGCTTTTTGATATTTAATAAGGACTTTTACGAAATTGAAAATGTTGTAAGCACAAAACTCAGCCAATGTATGTCAGATAAGTCTCATTGAAATAAAGCTAGGAAATCAGTCCCTTCTGCTGTTACTGGATTTATTAAATGCAGTGTGATTTCAAATTTAAATTGTAAGTCTTTTCATCTAGATTTGCAGCTGTGCAAGCAAGTGTAAAATGCTACCAAATCCTGTAGCTTATTTTACAAAGACAGAGGCTTTCTTTTGCTCTTATATATAGCAGCTCCAGCCATTGCCTTCACAGAAATGAAAGGCTTCCCAGTCCAGTCTTTTATTTTTACCTTATGCTATAGAATTAGTACGGAGTTATTTTAAATGAGCAAAAAATGTCCAGAATTGCCCCTTCCCTATTATCCATCCCTGCGGTATCAGGGACACTATGAAGCAGTGACGTAGAAGAGAGCTAGGCTGTATGTGTTGGCGTAATGTCTCGCCATGCACAGTAATTCGCATGTCGCAGTTTAAAACCTGGATTATATTTTAATTTTTAAAAACCTTACGAATGCTTTGAAAGTTACCTCATATTTCTAAATAAGCATTTTTCTTTTGGGAAGTCTTCTTTGTCTTTGTTTTTTCAACTCTTTCAGAGTTCTGGTAATTGCTATCAGAGGGCAGGGGCAGAATGGAGAAAGATCAATAAACAAAAAAAACTAACGGAGCCTCACAGGGGAAGCCTGTTAAATAAGGTTAGTGTGTTGTGGCAGGATTTCACAACCAAGCACTCTAAGAATTGATGTATAAAAGAACAGCAGTCTGAATTATTGAACTCAATATGGTTACTTGGCTAGCAACCATGAAATCACAGTGACATTTTTATATTCAATTTTCAAACTAGAATACCACTTCATATAACTTAAAGTACTTCTATATGTAACACACAACTTGACCATTTTCCCCCTTGCTTTCTTGCAAATGAGTGATAGCATTCTGAAAGTGATTTCTACATTTTATGTTTAACAAAAGCTTCTTTTGCTTCTAAATGTATCATCTTTGAAAAGGCACTCACACTTACGCAATGAGTGCTGAAAGTAAGTACGGAGATTTTAGAAGACCAGTAAACTTACTCGTAACCACCCTCACAAGAAGATTTTAGATTCGAAACCGGTATTAGCCAAACCAAAAACATAAGCAAGCTAGACACTGTCCACGTAACAGGTCAAATTTGAGGAAATTAATCTTTTCCACGTGCATGATTTTATTTATAGTTATCACAAGTCTTCCATGAACAGTCTTTATTACAAAGGCATTTTTACAAATGTAATCAAAAGGGTCCCGCTCAAAAGCCAAAATGACTGATGTGCCGCACATTTGATGTACAGACGAAAATTAATTAATTTTCATCAGACACAATGGATATTTTGTTTTGTAGGATTACTGTGGAATTGTCATAGAGGTCTGAGTCAAAGAAATAGGAAACGGGAAACACATAATGAGCGAGGGAGGCATTTTCCATGTGCACCTCTGGAAAAAATCAATTCCACCAGGCTGTATTTGCCTATTTTTATGCGAAAGACAGCGTAAGAATGAGAACCGAACACAGCCAGCCTGTTTTTCTCAAAAATCTTTTTTTCTTTTGGAAGAATTGATGGCTCCTTCCTCCTGCTTGTTTTGATCTGTAATTGACAGCTTTTCCCAAAATACGGTGCTGTAGCAACATCTAATGAAGGTCCCTGCTCGGTTGGAAAGGATTGCAGCAAGTAGATTTTTTTCCACCCCTCATATTTAAAACAGAAAGAACAGGTCCTTCACATCAAATAGTAATATCAATTTATGTACTTAGCAGAGTGCATCTTGGCATATTGCTGATTCCTCAAGTTACAATGATGCATATCACACAACAGGAAACAGCAAAAGATTTTAAGTATACATTAGTTCAAGTAACTAAATGTCTACTATTTTGTCACTAAATCATTACAGATCTTAAATAAAGCTTTTTTCTTTTGCTCGTTGTCACACAGCCTAAATAGAATATTGGCTTATTTAAGTGACTACTGCTAATACAAAACAATGATGCCCTCATACTGTAGGAATAAAATAAACCGTAAGAGGTCAGGAACTTGTTCTTCCACAATGTGTGTGCTTTGCTTCCTA
Organism: Fulmarus glacialis; assembly: GCF_000690835.1. NCBI lineage: Eukaryota > Metazoa > Chordata > Aves > Procellariiformes > Procellariidae > Fulmarus > Fulmarus glacialis. Next base: position 10,581 of record NW_009218981.1, read on the forward strand.
TCATACAAGATGTTACCACTCTACAATGGTATATTTTAGTCAAAAGCATTTCTTACCTAAAAAATGGATTCTTTAAATCAAGAATGTTACCAGATTTAAATCCTGTCTGGTCCACCATAGCCACAATCTGAATGTCATAACTTTGTCTGCATCAGAAAGAGAAGTATAAAAAAGAGGTAATGGAACTAAACCAACTATAGCATCTTGTACGAAAAAATACCAGTGTAGTTACCATCTGAATAATAACCACTTAGTAAAACAAGCAAAGGAAATTTATTTGTGATATCAGTGGTATCAGTGCAAGGGCATGATTATATAATCATCTCTAAAGAAGTAAAATTTACAAGATGCTTAAGTGATTTTAAGAGTTGGCGTCTGAAAAACATCATAATTTTGCACTGATAGTATTCAATAGTGAAAGGTCTTTTTCCCCCCCTCTGACAGAAATACTATAAATTTCAACATAAGCAAGTACAATCAGAGTATATTTCATGATCAAAAATATCTAACTGGCCAAACAGCATTAGGTTCACTCTTGTCGTAATCCTGGATTTCACCAGGAAGGATATTTTTCATAGGACTTTTTGCAAGAAACTGAGTTTACACAGAAAAGTAAAGAGGACCAACTGAGCAACTGAGAGCACACCAGAACGCTGAAGATGAACAAAGCTGGTCCTCCTGCATGGAACAGCAACTGCAGAGTTACATAGAGGTGCTATGTTGATCCCAAAAGCAGATTAGCTTTGTGGCAGGACTTGTTAGCTCAGTGCTACCACATGGTTAAAGTGCGTCTCATTCTCAGTCTGGGAAGGTCACTAGCTCAGGTGTCTCTGAACCATGCCCCACGGTAGATATGCCTTATGTATTGACATATTTACAGCAGTGGCTGTGTTATCACTTTGTGGCATACAGTGTTTCTTTTATATATTAAACTATGAATACATTTTACATTTGAAAGAGACATACCAAGATCTGTATTATTTATTTCCTCCCTTCAGAGTTTCTGAATAGAAAATCTGGCAATTTGACAAGTCCCAGATCAAGTATTTGTTGCTGATGTGATTAAAGAGCCTGGAAGTATTACTGACAGCTTTGATGTCACCGAAATCACCTGCGTGGTCAGCATGTTTCCCCCCCCCAAAAAAAAAAAAAAATTCACCTTTCTACACCAAGGAGGCTTTGTTTTCTGTTAAAACTACACATACCAGCAAACCAGGCTGCAACTTGTGTGACCCAGTCACTTGAGGATTGTTTTCAAAGCAAAGCGTAGGAGTGGAGTTACCAAACATTTGACTGACAGCAGGAACAGCAGAGAAGCCTGGTGAGGAGATATGCCCTTCCAAAAGCAGCAATCTTCATTAGCTTCAGTGGAAGGACAAACAACACATGAAAAGCACTATTCTCAAACAGGGAAGCATGTCCATGAGGAATTTTTTTCAGAATTAAAAATGTAATGGATTTGGGATCAACTCCGCTTTCCCTTGTCTCTGCACAGGACTTGCGGAGAGACAAGGGATGTTGGGGCTTCAGGCAAACAACCAGGCTGCTGATGAAGATGTCTTCAGAGGTTACACTACCAGAATAAGGTGTGGAAAATGACTGGACATGACCTGAGAAAATTGCTGTATGTGAAAGATAGCAGAGTGGAAAGCTGACAAAAGCTGCAAGTAGCATTGTGAGGGAAGGCAGGATGTGACAGGTGGTTAAGGAGAAGGTATGAGAAAAGGAACATCGCAGGTAACTGGAGTGGAACGTGGAGACCTTTTGGTGAGCAGAGTCTCACAAGGTCAACAGTGCCTACATAACTGTATCAGTGATACCATATAAATTGGTAATGGTACCAGAAATAACAAATGTGGGTACAAGCGTACCCAAAATCAGTTTGTGTCTTTTGCGTACCTCTAACAAGAACAGCCACACTACAAAATCAGCTTGGGAAGCTTTTACACTTACCGCTTATTGGCAACAAGTAACACCTTCCCTGAGAGAGTTTCCCCCTCTTTAGCAAAGAGGGGTGTCTGAAGAAGGCAGCGTACTTGATACCAGTGAGTGAGAGGTTCTGTCGGTGCAGTGGACAACCAAACAGTTACCCTAAAACAAACGAGAAAAACTATCTAGACTTTCTCTCTCATCTTCTCCTTTCAGAAACAATTGTTAGACCTTTATGTATTTGAGGCCTCACCTACTTATAATGAACTTTAAACTGCCTTCAAGTAAACTGGGAGAGTGATTCTACCCTATGTTGGGAAATCAACACGCTATGCCTCATTTTCTTTCTTTATCTGTACTGTGGCCGTCAACACCAGATCTGTGTGCCTAAGCCAATTATGGAGATTCAAAAAAGAGACACTGCAGACTCCTGTTTTCTCTTCTTTCTACACTGCCAGGGCAGAGCATACTAATTTCTCTCAGACAATTTTAATAAATTACAGGAAACGAAGGTTTGTCCTGAATGTGGCAATGCGATTCTTCACAATGATAGCTTTATCCTTACACAACACTCCCTAAGAAGGTCCTATACCTAGTTTTCACTTGCAAGAGGTACTTCAATAATATATTGCAAGGGGCTGTAGGTGCAAAGAAAGGGATAACACAGGTAATACCACGAGCCTGATCCACTGAGATTTCATATGCTAAGACAAAGAACTTCCAGAGTTGTAGAAACATGAAAGAACTGCTGATTAAGCAATTGCCTACTCCAAAATGGAGACCTTCTCAGCGGAGGATTTGAGTCAGTTCCTACAAGTCTGCAATTTTCTCTACTGTTTTAACTAATGTGTAGTTTTTGGTTCCTTTTCTAAGATGAAAAATTTTACTATCAGCTGTGAAAGTGAATACAAATGCACGTATGTCTACTTTATTTTAATGGATATGCTATTCTGAATTCTTGACAATCCTCATTTTAAAGGCTAATAAAAGGCATTTATCAACACAAATAAATAGAGCTGCATTTTACAATTCATTGAAAAAAAATCACCTCATCTAAAACTAGATCAATTTAACTGGGAAATCAACAAATCTTATCTGTAAGAGCTAAATGCAGATAGCTGAAATCTATGTATTGACTATCTGAGCAAGTTTATCTAATTTTCACCTACTTACTATACCAGATGAATGTCCCCATTTTGAAATAAATGCCTGGTGCTGCAGTGAAAAGTTTTCCCAAACCTGGTGCAATTTTCGCCATTTCCATTTTGTTAGCTGGAACTTGCAACCTGCTCTCCTTTTTGCCCACAAACAAGACAAGCCTAAATGGGAAAATCCAGCTTATGTTCAAATGCTGCTGCTTTACTTACAATGTAAAACAGAAAGGTATATAATATTACAAAGAATCAGTATTGTGTGGAACAGTGTATTTTGACCCTCAACAATTCCTGGATGTGGTCTACCACAGATAATGCGCACCCCAGTCAATGGGAAGCAAGATCACCACCATCTAGTCATACTGCTAGCACTAGGTTATCACACTTCTTGTTAGCTCTAGAAGGCATCATTTCTTTAATATGATGGAATTACATTACAAACAAGGTCAGCATCAGATAAAGGTCTAATTCTGGCACACTTTGCACGAAAGATGCGATTTTTTCCCCTGTAGTTAGTATTTCATAGGAAGAAGGAAAAAGTACTTACAGTGATCCTACAAATGCCACATCAAACCAGAAGGCCAGGCCATGGATTAGTCCGGACTGCATCATTTGGAAAACAAAAGGGATTTCCACTCTGCAGGAGAAAAAACAATATGCTGCCAAAGTAATTTCCAAATAGTACTGGAAATTCTACCAGAAATCAACTTTGTACTCATTTATGTATTTCCATTCTTATTCATCAGTTTATGTCTCAAGTTTCCATATATTTAAAAGAATATGCTCTTTTTCTCTGTGACAATAGAATTAACCAATGGCACTGATTTAGGTGTTAGCTTTTTGTGTGCCTTATTCGATAGTAGAATCAAATATGCCACTACACAAGTGTTACTGCATCATTTGTGGCAACACTGCAGACTGTTTTAAATACAGGGGTTCAGTCTTTCCAGTGGAAAATTTCCCATTCCTAGTGAAGGACTTGAATTTAGTTTAAATACTATTTTGTACAGGAAAATGTTCCACTACAAATCTGACAAACAGAACGACTACTGGAACCAGAAGGAAAAACTGAGCTGCTTGAGCAAGAGCTGGAACATTTTCCCTTCCAAGAGAACTACTACTGGCTATGTAGTTGAACCCAAATCTCACCCACTCTTGCAGAAACATATAAAATTAGCATTCAGATATGAACATGTTAATTCTGAGAACCACTGAAGGAAGTCAGTGCTAGCCAGCTGAAACTGGAAAGCAATTCTCCAGCTGTTTCCCCCCTCTTAGAGAATTCTTCTCTCTCACTAGACCATGTCATTTATACAATTAGTTGTGAGTCATGTTGAAACAACAAGGGTTCAGAGTTTCAAAGACAGTCTGTTATATTTTCCCCTTATGACAGTGTCTTGCAAGGACTTGAAGTACTCCCTCAAGGTCTCCCATATGGTACATTTTATTTCACAGAGGTACCGAGAAGGAGGCTTCTCTGCTCTGGGACACAAGGGATGCAGGTTGGTTTATATATAAGACTTTCCAACTGAAGATTTGAAGGAGCTCTGGAGGGAGGTAAAGAGATACAGCTGACTCCTGTTAGACTGGAAAATGTTTAAAAAAAAGAGATACACAAGAGTTCAGCAAGGCAGCTTGTGATGACACCATTTGACATTTTAGGATGTCTACACAGAAAAACAAAAGTTGCCTTCTAACTAGATTTAAATGTGTCCCAAAATATAATGCTAAGATGTAAACACTGTCCTTCAGAGCCCATTTTATACCTTTCAGTAGGAAAATTTTATGAACCGATCTCTGGTGTATCACAGGCTCACGAACAGCTTCTCTGCTAATACTAGACAAACTGTCATGCAGATGAACGCTCGGGTCCATTACATCATTCTGGCATGCCACCTTCCCTCCTCCACGTCCACCAGCAAAGCTTCCGCTGTCTCTGAGCACCAATGATCAACAGCCAGTTACAAAAATGAAAGAGTAGGTTGCTGGCATCTGCTGACCTATGCAAATCTTCCTCAGCAGCTTCCATGAAGTTAATGGTGTACTTCACTGTCCGGGCCATCAAAATTCTCACATCAAAAGTATCCTACGGAATAAAAAAAAAAAAAGAGTTGCAAGTGTTATCATTCTGTCTTGTCAGTGTATAAACTTGTTTTCTGTTAAAAAAAAATGGGAAAAAAGACAAAAATCAACCTTCACTCAAAAAAATTTATTTTAAATGTTTCAGTTTTTTAGCATCCCTTAGAACACTGTTAGATTTTGCAATATTATCAGGATTTAATATATTGATATATTAAATA
>NW_009218982.1:0-5393 GCF_000690835.1 Fulmarus glacialis
TGCTAGGTTAATGGTTGGACTTGGTGATCATTTAGAATTAGAATCATTTAGGTTGGAGAAGACCTTCATCTAGTCTGTATTCTACAGAAAGTTGATTAACATAAAAGGGGGGACCCCCCCCCTTTTTTTCCTCCTTTGCTATGAGTGAAATTTAGTTGTGGTATGAGGACGTATATCTTCATTGACTCTGAGACAAATGCCTCTTTCAGTCTAGGCTTTGACACTTGTTAAATATCCCAATGGAGCACCTCATCAATGTTCTTCTTGTTTCCATAATATAACTAATAGCTGACTGTTTGTACAGTGTAACTATACAATTCATACCTGCATTTCGCTTGAGTGCACTAGGTTTTGGGGATAATAAATCTATCAAACAGGTGCAGTAACTGCTTGCCTTTAAGCTTAATAAGATTTATTCATGTGGATTTAGTGTGTGAGAAGTAGTCCCAGGCTTTATTGGCTGTAGCTTTACTTGCACTGCTATTGTATAAAGATACCAAGGTGCAACAAATGGTGTTTGAAAGCTCAGAGCTCTGGAATACCAGAGTTTTGTGAAGATAAAATGGTATTTGTCATTTTTAGTGCATTGTATATTCAGCATTGAAGGCTTTTCCGTAAAGTTTACCTACCAGTGACTCCAGACGAGAGGAATCTGGATGAAAGTGCTGAGATACAGAGACTTGCTTGGTAGACTTTACAACTCTGTTTTTATGAATAATTTATTTAAAAACACTCCTTCAGTGGCTATAGTTTGGAAATACTATTTAACTGTGTGAGGTGAATTGGAATAAATGTATTTGCTGTTTACAGCCATTGCAGTAGACCTTTGGACCTAACGCTGTAGCAATGGTATTTATGAATGGGTTGGACACTCCAGATCCAGCTGTGGCCCATGAGAGCGGTGCATGTTCTGTGGTATAACAGCTGTGCACAATGGCACAATATTCAGGTATCTTAAACGTTTTTTTAAAAATTCCTTTTGTGCACTGGTAGGAGGTCATTGAGGAGTGTATTAACCAGGAATTCCACCCCCTTCCCCCAACTTGTCTTCTAAGCCAGTGATAAATATCAGGCTTGGAATTTATACTTCCAAAATGCGTTGATAAAGCTATGGAAAACTGGACAAACAGGCTTGCAGTGAATGGTAAAGTGTGATGTGCTTTCTCTTGGGACAGTCTGCTGTGCATCTTAATAATATAGCAGACTGAGCTTTGTGTACGAGTGTGGTTTTCTCCTCAGGCCTTTTTAGTGCTATTTTTGATATTGACATTAAGGGTAACTGCTCCTTGGCAGGAGGACTAAATAGCTTTTTGGAAGGGAGCAGGCTCTTTGGTTTGTGGGTTTGATTAAAGATGACGATGGTATCGGCACTATATGCTGATCCTGTGTTTGCTTCTGCATATGTGCAGCTTCTGCTCTGTTACTGATGGGCTTTATCTCACTGACTCCAGAGGGTCCTCCCCTGGCTTGAACACTTATTTTTGCAGGCTCACCCATAGAGATGTTGTGTGAAACACAACCTGGGGACATCAATGCTGGCTGCCACCGAGCTACTCACAAGCTGGAAGTGGCATGGCTGCGCTGATGCCTGATAGGGGGGTCAGCCCAACTCCTTCTGTATTTACCTCTCAGCAGGTACGTCCTAGCTTGTGTTTTCACTGCTAATCTGGAATATTAATGATCAAAGATAATTCAGACCAATAAGCTCCCATGTAGCAGTGCTTTACAGTCCTATTGAATGTGTGACCGCAGCGACAAAATGAGGTTTAGCCTACCTTTCTGTGCTCGAGACAACGTAAAGAATGATTGAAATGGATTGATTTTGTTCAGTCTTCACACACAAAGGAGATGCCTAGCTAGCAGGCACTCTGCTTTTGATGCCATTAGCTTCTATGCGTGGCTTTTGAACGTAGCTTTTGTACTCTGCCTTAACTCCTCTCTTAACTCCATGCAGGCAGGGCTGCTGGGTGCTATTGACTTTCAGACTTCTTCCTCGAGATTTGTTCAATGCCTTTTAAAAGGAGCAGAATTTTTGCTCTGGATCCAGCCCTGCAAGGTCTTGCCTGCAGCCCGATGGCTGCGGGCAGGAGGACACCTCCACGATGCACCGAGGCTTGGGCTTGGCTGTGCTGAATCGTGACTCTTAATCCTGAATTAGACTTTATAGGTTGAAACTGAGTACAACGTAGCTTTCGGTTGAATAACAATAATGGAAAAGAACTGCAAGCTATTGAAGCAGTAATCACAGTTATAAACAGCCATGCCACAGTCTCTCTGGCTATTTCCAAATATATCTTCCCATTTCTTATTCACTGTTGTTATCCGTGTTTAACTCCAATATAAATGTTTCCACTCAATTGGTTGTAATTGACTCCGTCACTTTAAGGAAAAGAACTTGAAAAAATGCATCTAAATATATTCTTTCAGAGGTTCATAAAACCTTCCCTAAAACAAAAAAGAATAAATCCCATATATGAGCTGCTGTTCCCAATGGGGACTGAATTCATCTGCAATGTGATTAGAGCTACAGCATCTCTTGGCAGCCAAAAAGAGTAATCAAGAAATAAAACTAAAAAGATCTCAGGCACTGGAAAGTTATTTTAAAGCTAAAATAATGCACTTGAGCAAAAAAGTAACTTGTAATAAAAACAATTTTTAGTAACAAACTGTCAGCTTGGTCAAACCAGGTATCTAGTTAATTATATCCACATCTCTGTTTTATTCTGAGTGAACAAGCTATAACTGAACATACAGGAGTCTCAACAACTCCAGTATCCAAAGCGAACCCACAGACGTCAGTATCTGAAATTGTACGAATTCAGTGCAGAAAACAGCACTTGGATTTCAACTCCATATGCCCCCCTTTTGTTTACAAATGAAGATATTCCAGAGGCAATGCTTTCTTCCCCAGATAATAACGTGCTTATTAATTTCCTGAGTACTTAAGAGTTTCTCGAGCACTCTGGAGCAAGAGGTGTGCAGCCTGGTGCTGGTAAGCTGAAGTCGGTAACATATGGGCCAGCTGCAAACCTGGGATGCTCCAGATGTGCGCTGCCCCATGGACGGGCTCCTGGTGGAGCCTTTATTTGTTGAAGGGGTTGCGTGAAACCACGGGAGGGGCTTTGATGAAGATGGAAAATATTTTCTGTTGTGTCATTTATGCGCTAACAAAATATGTAACGGATACAGAAATACTTTTTAGCAATATTGGATAAGAAAATGTCCCGGCCTGTTCTGTGCATAGTTTTAATGGAAAAATAGTGATTTTTGCTTCTTTTTTATAGAAAAGCCAAATAGGCATGAGGTAAAATTTTTCAAGTTGGTGTGAAAGGTATAGATATTCCTTCATCACTGAATATACAGAGTGGTCTGCTATCCAAGCCCTGTGTGTGCTGGGGCAGGGGGCTGTTGCAAGGGTGATGTTCTCCCTGTGGCTGGTGCCACGTGCCCGTCCGGGCTCTCCTGGCACATACGTGCTTTCCAAGAAAGCAATTGTAAAATTACTTTCAGGGCACAGGGGCGGGGGATTGCGGTGCAGTCCCTGTGCTGTACTTCTGTGCTCCGGTGGAAGTTGTTGTTGCTACCTGTTAGCACTCCTGCCTTAAAAGTCCAAGGTGTGATATGGCAAATAGTGTTTGCATGTGAGATCTGCTAATTAGTTTTCTGTCCCTTTATTGATTCATTGCAGGCTCTTGCAGACCCCAATTCAAGGGGGGGGGGGGGGGGGCAAAATCCTGGTGAGCTTTATGCAGTGAGTTGCTGGTGGCAGGATTCCTTCACTAGTGCTTACTTAATTCAAATAGAGAAATATCTGCTATTGAAACAGAGTAACTCGTCCATCCAGGAGTATTTCTTCATTTGCGGGCTCCTAACCAAGCCCAAGTGTGCTGTCGGAGGGGTTATCGTTCCATAATATACAGAAAATCCCGAAACCTTCATCCTAATGAAAAAATCTTTCACAGCGGACAGCTTGAAAGATGTAAAAGTTATTCTCCGTCATCAGGATTTTACAACAAAAGATGCTTCTGAGTGCTGTCTCCCAAAGTAATCCTAATAAATCAACACCGCTGAAAACATTAAAAGTTTAGTGGGGCAGAAAAAATTATACTTTCAGAAAATGATGGTTTTTCTTTCTATAAGGCTTCAGGAGCGCTTCGCTGTTTGGCCAGAGCCAGCCCCTCCTGTGAAGTCTGTGGCAGACGTGAGCAGAATCGGTGTGCTGGACCCGTTACAATAGCTGTGTGTTCACGAGGTGTTCTTGTCAGCCAAAATGTGTTTAACGTGCCCTGGCTGCGCTGGGATTTATGGCGGATCACTTTCTGTGAGATTTAAAGCAACTTCAAATCTGCCTGAGATTTAAAAGACTTGGAGAAGGGAAGCTTTGGGGATTTACAGTGTTTTCAAATTTGCAAATGCTAGAAATGCCATTATCTGAGTAAGTCTTTATTAATCAAAATAAATAAAACTATTTTTCTCTCCAGCGGAAAGCTGTAGAGCAACTCCCTAACTTCTGGGGAGTGTGTGGTAAAACATGCAATTAAACAGAAATCTGCAATTCCACGCCTTGGATAATAAAGAACTAGTTGGAGCCAAATTGAGCTGTCTCCTTCACGTGTAGCTCAAATTGTTCTTTAGAGCCTCTCCATATGTGTAACATGTTATAAGAGGTGTCCAAAGCCTGTGGGAGTTTTTACTATCAATGTGAACGAACTTAGTATGCAAAAGGAGAATAAGATTTATCTCTGGATAGATTTTGGATAGTTTGGGGAGGTAAGACCTCATTTACTGAGTGGCTTCAGATGCTCCGGGTTATCGCTGGGTAGGGATTTTGGAGATGTGGGATGTGAACTGGTTGGGACCCTGAAATAGCCCCTTGGGATCTCGATGTGGTGATTTCCACGGCTATCCGAGCTGTCGCCGCTGGGCTGTGCACGAGGAAGAGTCGGTTACGTGCAGCTCTGGATGAAGCACTGGGGAGAACGTGGCTTGTCAGCGGGGAGCGTCCCAGATGATTTGCTATCTGTGCTGTGTAAAAATGTTATGTTTTGACATGCCGGCTCTCTGGGTTGGGCTGGGAGTGGGTTGCTAACTGCAATGCATAAATGAGCTTAGTAAAATTTGTAATTTCACTGAGTTGATGCTCTGTACAAACCTTGAACGTTTTAGTGCAAGGCAGCTTCTTGTTCTATCTGAAGTACTTGGCTGATGTTGGCAAATGCTGGTGATCCCAGAAAGGTGCGAGTGAGAAGTATTCTTCATGGATATCTTTTCATGGACTTAACCAGGGTATGGGATCAAGCCGTAAATTACTTGTTTGGAGCTGCTTTCAGGCCTCTGGCATCTTGCCCTGTCACATAGGCATTGCAAGCAAATTTAAAGTTATTAAAAAAAAA